>NW_028227265.1:95147692-95282692 GCF_978045245.1 Mus caroli
GTGCTCAGTTTTATATAGTGTATTAGAGTTTCCTGGAGGAGAAGAACAGATAGAATTTATTATTGTTATTATTGTATCCACTAACAGTGAGATAGAACAATTGTCTTACTTGAGACATCGAGGACTGGTAGTTGCTCAGCCTTGAGGCTGGGTGCTTAAGCTGTCCCAGTCTGGTGCCCCAAACCTGGCGTGTTCTGGAGACTTTGGTCTCCCATCAGTGCAGGAATGAGCTGCAGCTGTCAGGAGGAACTGAAGCAGCAAAGGAGGGAAGGCCAAGTTAGCGGGACAGCGTTCCTTCTCCATGCCCCTTTCATCTGGGTTGCTAGGGGAATGCACTGTTCACACGGTGCTCCCAGCTCAGCTAAGGCACTTGGTCGGGTACAGCTCCCGGCCCAGGTGACTCTAGTTTGTGCAGAGTTGATTTAAAGTGAACATCTCATTCAGCTATCTGAAAACTTTTTAAAGACTCAAATAGCATTAAGTGATTTTGCTTACAAATCATTTCTCAGGTCCTTGAAACAAATTTCTACCCATGACTTACAGAAGTGATGGCAGATGCTGTTATTTATTCTCCCTGAATTCATCTTCTAATTCCTCACCAGTAGATTAGTTGATTTTCTTGAGACAGATGTGTGCTCAGCTATAAAAGACTTGTTTTTCAGCCTGTTTTTGTAAGTGGGCAGGTGACACATTTTTGGCTAGGAAAGCATAGGTAGGCATACTTAAATGAAGACACTTTCTGACTTACTAAATATTCTGTGTCCATGCCTTTCTTTCTTGTCTGAAAATCATGTGTCCAGCTCAGAGTTGTAGCACTCTTACAAGCACAAACAGATTAGGCAGAGAATGCTAAAGTGGACAGGCAGGCTTTCAAGCGGTTTCTGACGCCATTGCTAAGTGAGCATGAGCCAGGTGACTCTGTAATGGTTTAGGGGTTTCACTCGGAGCTGCCTGTGTTCCTTTCCAATAAAACGACCTTACTAGTCCTCTGGGTCTCATCTTCGCATGCCTGCTGTTGACATCAGCTAGCATAGATAGACCACTGGATAGACCCTTCCTCAAATACAAGCTCCTTACCTGGGCTCGCAGAATGCCAGTGGCCTGACCTGACTGATGTCACCTAATCCATCATTGTCTTTTCTGTCCCAATAGGAACAAAGCAACAACCCTTCAAACTCCTCAGGAGCCTCGCTTCTCAGAATGGGAAGGGTTGGGTTGTGATGGTAGAGGGAGGAACAGAGCCGAGACTGTAGGAACTCTACCACTGCTCGGTACTATTGTGCCAGGACACATGGCCAGCTCTCTCTAGTTTCACTATTCTGATATAAAATTGAGCTACCCCTGTCCAGGAGCAGTAGAATTCTGACTTTGTAATACATGTCTATGAAATCCTTTTATTTATTATTTTATTTTATTTTATTCTTTTAAATTTTGGGAGACTTCCTTAGTACTTGGCTTTCCTGAAAACGAGTGAATTTCTATAGATAGCATGGAAGACACATTTTTTTGTTGTTGTTGTTCTATTTTTCACATGGTCCTCATTTCTTTAGTGTATGAATGAAATGGAGGAAGATCTGACTGTTTCATTACCCTTTAGTTTTATTTAACATGCCAGTTTCTAAGTTGATCAAGTAAGTAGTAGTGTGGAATTAGTGCCGCACAGCCACAGAGTGGGGTGGGTCAGTAAGTGCTGTCATGTACAGTTTCCGCCTTTAGTCCATTGCACTGTAGCTCACAGTTTGTCCTTATCAGTGGCCATTTCCCTTCCTCTTGGTCTCACTAAATTCTCAAGTTACACTTTGCCTAATGTTGTCTGTGGTTCCTGCCTTCTGCCACAGCATTACCTGTTTGGTCATTACACTGCTTCGGGTCCTAGCCTGCTGTTCCCCTTCCTCCTTTTCTAGCCCTAGACTGTGACACTTGTTCACAGTCTGCTTCTGTATGCTTAGATGCGACTAGTCTCACTTTACACCTTGTTTTCTCAGATTTGTAATCCTGTCACAGATAGCTTTCTTGAACTACCTGTTGCACACAGTTTGGCCTGGGTGCACCCTAGTAGTATTCTGAGACCTTCATTCAGATTCTGATACTACCCAGTAGTGTTGTGATATTTAAAGGACTTAAATAGAACATTTTTGTTAGCAGTTTTTAAGTATGAAGTACATGGAAGCCTATGAATGTGATTTTGTTACATGTCGTAACACTGTTGGGCAGAAGTCACCTCATTCACTTGCATTTCTGACACAGTGGCCTGCCACAGCAAGCCATTAGAAATGGTTTCTGAGTCAGCCACTCAGTAGCAAGGAACATTGCCCTTTTGGAAATGGAAAGGTCAGTTTGAACAAAGCTAATGTTTTTGCTTGTTTTGTCTTAGCCTTTTTACTATAGTAGAATACTATAAGTCATATACAGTATATAGTAATATAGTAGAATACTATAAGTCATATAGTAGTATATAGTAATATAGTAGAATACTATAAGTCATATATAGTATATAGTAATATAGTAGAATACTATAAGTCATATACAGTATATAGTAATATAGTAGAATACTATAAGTCATATACAGTATATAGTAATATAGTAGAATACTATAAGTCATATATAGTATATAGTAAAAAGTAAATGGTAGGGTAGAGGGTAGGATCAGCACATGGGTGTGGATCTCGTTAAGGATTTAACTTAACGTATAGAACATTTTGCTTCTTTCTGCAGGTTTTGGAAGGAAGGATGTTGTAGAACACTTGCTGCAGATGGGTGCTAATGTCCATGCCCGTGATGATGGGGGTCTCATCCCACTTCATAATGCCTGCTCTTTCGGCCATGCTGAGGTTGTGAGTCTGTTACTGTGTCAAGGAGCAGATCCAAATGCCAGAGATAACTGGAACTATACACCTCTGCATGAAGCTGCCATTAAAGGGAAAATTGATGTCTGTATTGGTGAGTATTAGTGCTGTATTGTCGCTGTTTAAGTTTTAACTTAAGGTTACTCTTGTGCTTTCAACTGTGATGTAACTAGTGCTGCCTCAGCATATATAAAGGCTTATGGCTTCTAGAGGAATTCTGTTCCCTGGAAGGGAAGTAGTGAGGTGAGTCCAAAGGTGGTTAAGAATAAGATTCGAATTGGCTCCCTCAGTGAGGCAACTCAGTGTCAGCCGTGTAGAAGATGTAAATTCTGACTAATTATTCTCTGCAGCCTAAATAGCTACATTTAACTTTGCATCAGTGAGAGCCATACAAGTATAAATTCTTACTGAACCAGATGACATATTTGATTATTGTAGGTTGATTTAGAGAAAATCATCAAATATTTTGACAAATGTCTTTAATTGGCTAAAATTGGAACAATGATTAGTTTGTAACTACTGGAAAGCCTTAGGTATGTTTCAAATCCAGTAGTTCAAGCCGAACTGTGTGTGCTTGGTTTTGCTTTGTTCAACTTGACACAAGCCTCCATCAGATTGGCCTATAGGCAATTCTGTGGGGACATTTTCTTGATTAATGATGTGTGAGAGGTCCCAGTCCCCAATGGGCAATGCCATCCCTGGGCAGGTAGTTCTGGAATGTATGAGAAAACAGGCTTAGCCAGCAATGGAGGGCAAGCCGTAAGTAGTAGCATTCCTCCATGGTGTCCGCTTCTGTTCTACCTTGAATTCCTGCCTCGCCAGGCGTGGTGGCGCATGCCTTTAATCCCAGCACTCGGGAGGCAGAGGCAGGCGGATTTCTGAGTTCCAGGCCAGCCTGGTCTACAAAGTGAGTTCCAGGACAGCCAGAGCTATACAGAGAAACCCTGTCTCGAAAAAAACCAAAAAAAAAAAAAAAAGAATTCCTGCCTCGATTTCCCTTCATGATGGACTGTAAACCGAAATAAACCCTCTTCTCCCTAGATTGCTTTCGATATTTATGACAAAAGTAGAAAACAGACTAGGACTGAGGGAAAGCAGTTGCAGAGAATTCAACTTTCCAACTATTTTAAGATTTTGCCTTATTGCATTACCATTTCTACTTTGTAAGCTAATTCAACCTCTTGAAAGACAAATGCTTAGTCTCCTGTGGATCTCTATTTCTTATCCTTCAGATGGTTGAAATGTGTTTAGCCCACGGCAGACTTAGTATTCTTTCTGCATGACAGAATGGTGGCTCTGTCTCTGTGGGTATCAACATTTTATTGCAACATATTCTTTATGCTAAAGTATATAGGCCATTTTAACATATTCTGGTTAAAATTTCCCTTGATAGTGATTACAACTATTCCCTCATAGCCTTTGTTGTGGTCTCCAGAAATTGTAGTTTTCTGTCAAGTTCTCTGCCATTATTCCTTAGTCACTTTAGCATTTTTGGCGTGATGCTTTGACTATCCTTTTAGTGCCTTGCCACCTGTTAAGTTCAGATGAGTGTCTCCTTTCCTCCTGAGCCTTGCACTAATACAGCCATGACCGATCAACCCATTTGTACAACTACCTGACATACCTGAACTTAGCGCATCCTCTCTGATCTCTATTCTGGCCTCCTTTTCATATGTGATAGCTGTTGTTGAACCCCGTAATTGTTTTTGTCTATGTAGCCTTTTAGCTTCTGTTGTTACCTCACCTGACACTGTATGCACTGGGTTTTTCTTAGTCATTGGTCACAGAATTTCATGTTCTTTTCAGTCCCTAAAAACATTTGTTCTAGTCTCCACTACAGTATTTTTCTATTTATACCCCTCTGGATTTTTTATTTTGTCAGTACTTGGATTTTTTTTTTTTTTAAAGTTAGAATCCTTTCTCCATCTTAATCTCTGTACCAAAAATCAGATAATGAAGTGTTTTCTTTAATGTTGCCTATGTTGAAAATAATATAAATGGAGGCCTTATAACCTGTAAAGAATGGGCCCCTGCAACCACCACTTCCTGTAGTCCTCAACAGGCTCTGCACGTAGCACCGGCCCTCAGGTTAAGTTCTTGTGAATTGTAAAAGTTGAAAGGAGGGGAAGGGTACCTTTGAAACTGTTATCAAAATATAGCCAAGGTGTAGCTACTGTTAAAGTACCTACTGCAATCAAGATGGACCTGTAGCCTGGCGTGGTGGTACTGACCTTTAATCTTAGCACTTGGGAGGTGGAGGCAGGGTGACTCCCAAGTTTGAAACCCGTCTGGTCTACATAGTAAAACTTTGCCTCAAAAAACTCTTCTCTATATTTAATTTTTTAACTTTTGGGAGCCTCTTAGTATGCCTTTGAAAAAGCTCTGATAGCATATGTTATACTTCATGAACTCAAGCATACTTAAATCCTGAAATATACTTGTGACGCATAGCTGGACAAAATAGGAAACCTGTCCTTTTTCTTTTCTTTTTTTTTTTTTTTTGTCTGAGTCTGGTCGTTTTGAGGCTGGTGTATAAAGTTGATTTAAAAATGCATTCACCTAGTTGACAGACTGCTACCCTGATTTATTATGTCTCTGATTGTAAATAGCTAATACGATTGACAAATCATAAGGGTAGAGCCAAAGCACGTGACTACTACCTAGGAAAGCATTGGGGCAAAAGCTGGGGCACAGGTTCTCATTTATATCCTCGACTCTCCAGTTTTCCACAATCACCATGTTTTAATGATGTGCAGAAAGGAATAGTCTACAAAATTCTCCCTGTTCTTCACCACATTACCAATACATGATACTTGGAAGGGTAATAGCTATACTACATATTCAACAATAATAATGCCTATTATTAATTACTAGTTCTACCATTATTAAAATGTAAAATTTAACTTCTATACTTTGGTTCCTCTGCCCTTTTTCCCCCCCTCACCTGGCCACCCCCCAACTCTGTCCTTTTATGATAAAAAAGTCATGTCAACAGTCTTTAATCTGTTTCTTTCATTGCTACTTTTTAGCTATCATACAAGGAGAAAATATAGATAATTTTTGTAAAATTCAACTTTAAATGCTTGTAAAAATAAACGAACTGTTTGCGACAGTAATGGGGTTTGCTCAAATTTTTATGCCATTCTATTATGGTGTATAACAACCCAAGTGTATTTTAGAAGTCAGCTTATTTTCTCTTTTTAAAGCTTGTTCATTTCTTCCTGTCCTCAGAATATAATCCCCAGAAAATGAAAATAAGTATTTATTGAACACATGCCACGTGAATACAGAAACTGTTTGGGGTCAGGTCGGCTTTGTTCCATTCCTGGCTTGGAGTGACTTTTCTGTCAGCCAGGTGCTCTGTTCTCTGGTGGTAGATTCTGACCATATAGCTGTGCGGATATTAAAGAATCATTTGTAGCAATCGATTTTTTAATTATGTGCTAGTAATAGCCTGGCTATGATGTTCCTACTAAAGAACAGTTAAAGATTTTGCTTAAAGGACCCAGATATAGCTGTCTCTTGTGAGGCCATGCTGGGGCCTAGCAAACACAGAAGTGGATGATCACACTCAGCTATTGGATGGATCACAGGGCCCCCAATGGAGGAGCTAGAGAAAGTACCCAAGGAGCTGAAGGGATCTGCAGCCCTTTAGGTGGAACAACAATATGAACTAACCAGTACCCCCCGGAGCTCGTGTCTCTAGCTGCATATGTATCAGAAGATGGCCTAGTTGGCCATCATTGGAAAGAGAGGCCCATTGGTCTTGCCAACTTTATATGCCTCAGTACAGGGGAACGCCAGGACCAAGAAGTGGGAGTGGGGGGGGGAGGGTATGGGGGACTTTTGGGATAGCATTAGAAATGTAAATGAAGAAAATACCTAATTAAAAAAAAAAGAACAGTTAATTTCCTTCTACTGTGTAGGGGTTTGGTTTTTGAGGTTTATCCTATACTTTCCTGTCATTTCAACTTGAAGTAAACTTTGGTCTGTATTAATTCCTTCATGTTTTTTCTATATGTGCTGTCTATCCTTGTACCCTGAGAGTCTTAAGATCTCTCTTTAAAGAGCTGAGTGATCTGGGAAAGGTTAGCTTGCCTGTTCCATAGCAGTTCATATGCGCATGTGTGCGGGCGCAATACGCACATCATGTGTGAAGATCAGATGACAGCTTTGTAGAGTCTGTTCTCTGCATTTACATGGGTTCTCATGATCAAACCCAGGTCACCAGACTTACATAGCAAGAACCTTTACCTACTGGGCCATCTTGCTGTCCTGAAATCAAAGAATTTTAAGAATGTAGGGGTGCATGGTTTTCTTTTTTTTTTTTTTTTTTTTTTTTTTTTTAGATTTATTTATTTATTATATATAAGTACACTGCAGCTGTCTTCAGACACTCCAGAAGAGGGCGCCAGATCTCGTTACAGATGGTTGTGAGCCACCATGTGGTTGCTGGGATTTGAACTCTGGACCTTCGGAAGAGCAGTCGGGTGCTCTTACCCACTGAGCCATCTCACCAGCCCCCGGTTTTCTAACACATACAGGATTCTTACTGTCTTGATACTTCAACATCTAGACCAGAAGTTTTGTAAGCAAAATGAAAAATAACGCCCTGTTTTAACCATAGCATAAAATAGAGAATAGTGTGTGTGTGTGTGTGTGTGTGTGTATGTGTGTGTGTGTTTGTGTATGTGTGTGTGTGTGTGTCCAGGATAGCTTTAAAAAAATAAACACAAGCCTGGACACATACAACTCCTGTTCTAGGAACATTAAATTTAGGAGACTTTAGGGCCAAAGACCACCTTAATCTGTTTCAAAGTAAAACATTGAAAAGCTGGAAAGATGGCTTGCTGTGCAAGGATTAGGGCCTGACTTGAGATCCCCAGGCCCCGATAGAGCTGGGTGTGGTAGCATGCCTCTCTAATCCTACTGCTAGGGGCAGAAGTAAGAGTGTGTGTAAGTGTACGAGTGCGCGAATACACACAATCTCAGTAGATGAAGAAAATGCTAGTAGTTTTGATGTTCTGTGAGAAATATCCCCAAATGCAGACCAGAATACGAACATGTTAAGATGTGGAAATCCCGAAGAATAAGGTAAATCTAGGAATGTCAATATTATTTTAAAAGCTTACGTGTTATAGGAGTTCCAGATGGAAAAGATATAAGAACTGATAAAGAAGTCAGTAATAAATAAATGATAATAAGAAAATGCATCTTAATGTTGAAAAAGCTTATTGAATCCCAGGCCAGATTGAGACCCACTGAGGATAAGTTGCCTACACAGAGAAAAAAATTAGGCAAAGGATTTTTTGTTTGTTTACACCATGAAGCCCTGAAGACAGTGGAATAGTGTTATGAAGTTATGAAGACTTTTGGCAGAATTTGATTCACCTGTAATTCCCTTGATAAAAAGCAGCTCCTTAGCTGTCGGTGAGTAAGAAAGGCTACCCTGTGTGTGTGACAGGATGCTTCATTTCTTAGATAGTGCCTCAAAACATGTACCTTTAGCTGTCCTGAAACTCATGTAGACCAGATTAGCATCAAACATTAATCCCAAATGCTGGGGTTAACGGCTACCACTCCCTGCTGGGACAGGGTTTTCTGGAACAAAGCTCCTGATGCTTGCTTGCTTTGTTCATTCAAACAGCTCTTGGGTATTTTGTTCTGTTGTAGAGTCCCAAATTCAGGCTGCCACAGTTCGGCTTGTTTTCCAGGCTCCAAGGCATTTTGTCATAGTGGTTGAAATCAAAGAAACCTGGGTCTTTTTGTGAATTACGTGTTTCAGGATTGAATTAGAGGTAAGAACATCATCACACAGTTTCAAAGGTGGATGAAACGACTCAAGTAAAGCCCTTAGTATGCTGTGCATGGACGCGTAGTGTAATAGCTGAATAGGACATGTTCCATAGGCTACAGCTCCCTCTACTTAGTTGAAAATAACATAGTCTGATGTACTTTTCCTTTGCATTATATGATTTGTTTCAGATGTGTTTATATTTACTCAAGATCTATGCTGTCTAGGAAGAGATTAGGCAAC
Source organism: Mus caroli (assembly GCF_978045245.1). Lineage (NCBI taxonomy): Eukaryota > Metazoa > Chordata > Mammalia > Rodentia > Muridae > Mus > Mus caroli. The sequence continues at coordinate 95,156,576 of NW_028227265.1, forward strand.
GTATATAAAGATAATAAATGAACTAGTAAAAACAATTAACTGCAATCCTCAGTTTTTCTACCCTAAATTAGATCATCAGTAAATTCTTTAACATGTAATAGAATTTTTAGTATTTTTTTCCCATTAAAGTTTCTGTATTTGTTTTCTCTCTCCCCCATCCCCCCTCTTTGCTGTATAGAAAATAACTGGCATGCCTTAGCTTTGATCATTTCACCAGATAAGCTCAGATTTATTCAGCCAAATACACTATCAACTGCAGTACCATTCTATTTCTGGTAGGACCCTTTATTCAGAAGAAAAGTTAAAAGTATTACAATTTAAAGTCTAGTTTATATATGTATTTTTTTACACATGTGTGCACATATATATTCATGAAATTAGGCAGCATAAACTTAACAACTGGATTTAACCGAACTTGTTAGATTGTCGGTTGATAATATATGGAATTGTCAGCAGTTGAGACGATTTCACTCACAGAGTAATTGAGGACTCTTGTGATCTGCTGACAGGACCATGAAATAGAGTGGTACTATGATTGTAGGACCATTCTACACTTCGATTTTAACCTTATGCTTAATCCTTCACTTAGGATTTCAAATAACTAAAATTCTCATTGAAGAGTACAGTCTACTGATCTAGTGGTGCTACACCCTATAGGAGTGTCAGTGAGTTTAAAGTAATTGAATTTGCATTTTACCAGACACATGTTTATATTCAAGCACAAACACAGTCTACTGTCAGGTAATTATGTGTCTTTTTCAAGTAATCATCAGGATAAGTAGCTGAGTGTTGATTCTGATCACGTCTTGACTTTTGATTGTGGCTGCTTTTCTATAAAGAAGGGGCAGCCAATCAACCAAGTGTGATAGTTCCTGGCTGTAAATCTTGGGATCCTTGACAGGATCAGGAGCTCAAGGCCCCCTTGGATATGTAATAGAATTGAAGCTACCCTGGGCTGTTAGATTCTGTCAAACAAAATAAAACAAAAACAAACAACAAAGGAGGGCATCCTGTAGTGGGACTTTGCCTACTTTGTGGTTCTTCTTTCTTCTACCCTTTCCATCCCTTTTCTTCCACTCTTTGAACTCCCTACCACTAAATAGGAGAGGAAAAAGGATAGAGGGGATGGGGGTAACATTATCATTAGACTACTTCCTGCTGAGTAGGGGCATTGAGTTCCTTAGGGCAAGTTTGATCTTTGCTGTCAGGATATCTAATTTCTTCTTCTTGTTGTTTCTTCTTTCTTTGCACATGACTACTTAACAACATCAACCAACATCCAGTAACCCACCTTGTCTATTGGGGCCCTTGCATTTATATACCCTCTGAAAAGTACCCAGAATTCCCAATGTCACACAATCGCAGAAACTATCTGCAGCTGGTAAAATCACGTCCCTGTTAGGGCATGAGGCCAATCATAGTCAGCTGCTGTGAACAGTCTGAAGCAGCCCCTGTCCCACCCACACCTGGGATTAAAATGAAGACATATTCCCATAATATTTTTGTGGTTTTTTCCAAAGAAACCAATCAATTTCTGAAATAGTCCTAAACATATGCCATTTGCTACTACATATTTATGCTAAGAAACATTCTCAGCATTGATGATGATAAAATCAAAATACTGATCATTTCCAAAAGATGTGTTAGGTAGACTGTGTGTGTGTGTGTCTTGTTGACACAGGGGTCTCATAGTCCAGGCTGGCTGTGAACTTTACTAACCAGGGAGATGACCTTGAATTATTGATTTCTACCTCTCCCTCTCCAGTACTGGGTTACTGTGCACCACCAGGCAAAAACATAAGCCATTAGAGAACAGTCAACAAGCACTTGAATCTCATCAGTATGCAAGTTTGCTTTCTTCTTTAATAAATGATAAGACTGTGCATAATAATTATAGTCAGTGTCTTTGTAATTGTCTGTAAATGTTGGACTTGTATATCTACTTTATATGCGTGTATAGCTGTGATCTATTAACAGTTCTTAGGTGGCGTAGGGAAGCAAGTAGGACTCTAGAAGCACACTGCCTTACAGAGCATAGCTTTCATTAAGGTCTGAGTACGTTTTAATCACGTTAGGCTAATGGCCTGGAAAGCTACAGCTTCTATAAGAGTCACAGCAGCTTCAGCTATTTGACTACTACACTAGGACTCTTGATTTTAGTCTGTCACATTATCTGTTCATGAGTCATCCACAGTGAGTTACAAAGAACATTTATTTTCTTTTGCTTCCATACTCGGAAAAATGAGTTGAAAATTTAACAAAGCTTTGAGACTTATTTAGAATTTATTTTTTAGTTATGTGTCTCTGTATCTGTACTGGAGTACAGATACCCATAGAGACCGGAAGAGAGCATCAGGTTCCCTGGAGACAATGATAGGCAGTTGTGAACTGCCTGATATAGGTGGGTCCTGGGACCTGGACTCAGGCTTTCTGGTAGAGCACTGAGTTCACCACAGAGCCATTTCCAGCCCAGCTTTGGGAATTTAATTCCATTCTCTCTCTCTCTCTCTCTCTCTCTCTCTCTCTCTCTCTCTCTCTCTCTCTCTCTCTCCCCCTCCCTCCGTCCCTCCCTCCCTCCCTTTCTCCCTCACTCCCTCTCTCTCCCTTCAGAACAATGCTCATCTTGTTTTCTTCTCTCTTTTTTTTTTTTCTTTGCATCAATTTTTCACATATACAGTGAACTTGGGTCTTTTTTAGTGTAACATTTTTGGACAATACCTTAATTGTCAGAATTCCATACAGTATCCTTAAAAAAGAGAACAGTAAGGAATGGTAACATTATTTTTTCTTGTGACAGAATAACTGACTCTGAGCATCTTGCCTGCTGGTGTTCAAATGCTTTGAAGAAGATACGGATATTTATTTATTGACCTGATTAATTTGGTGCTATGTAGAAGGGTTCTAGATAATGGTAATGATTATATTGTCTTTCTCTTTCATGTGTATATATATATATATATATACACACACACGCACACACATATATAATACACACATATATTATATTTGTTCATTGTTATTAGAATTCATAGGAAAGCACTAGTTTAAATTCATATTAGTATCATAAGAAATAAAATGCTTAAATTAAGAGGAAAAGGAGGAACTAAAACATGTTTTTACAGTGATGTTGGTCTTCACCTAATCTTGAAATATATCTGTTAAAAGAATTACATGTTTCTGTTACTTTAGAATAGGCTGTCCATGATAGTTCACAGTAGTGTGTCTGAGCTGTGTGGCTTAAGATGTTGTAGTATGACAATGGCCTTTGATGTGCTGAGGTGTTGTTGCATTGCATGATGTCATGTGACCTGAAGCTCTGGACATTAGAGCTGTTTTCTCACTTTGCCTGGGATTTGAAGCCAAGCTTTCTACTCTCTAACCTAGAAAGCCAAGTATAATCCTTGTTATATAGACTTGAAAAGATAGGGGTTCTCTGTAGCACTTGGCTTACTTAAGTCTGCCAGCCTTTTTCAAGTTGGACAGTGCTAGACTTTACCTCTAAACAGGGTCCAGACCTAAAGCTGTGTGTGAGTTGTCTAATAGTTTGTTTCCTGATATGATAGTATCAATAAGATTTTCTACAAAATATCCCACTGTCTGTCAAGACCTATATTTATTTTGTATCAAGGCCAAAATTTTCTTAATTTGTCTTGCTATCCTGTGGAGTCTGACTAGAGAGTGAGGGAGAGTACACATTTCCTGTTCATACTTGGCTCTCAGTTTTTGTTTTTGTTTTTGTTTTTTTGGTTTTTCAAGACAGGGTTTCTCTGTGTAGCCCTGGCTGTCCTGGAACTCACTCTGTAGACCAGGTGGGCCTCAAACTCAGAAATCCACCTGCCTCTGCCTCCCGAGTGCTGGGATTAAAGGCATGAGTATGGGACTGGGAACAGCAGAAGGATGGAACCATGATGTTTTTCAGAATTATGATTTTAAGCATTTAATTGTTGCTGGAATTATAAGGAGGAGGACATGGGATGTAATAGGAGCAGGAGAGGTATTTAGGACAGATGTGAAAACTGGCCTTTAGAACTCACATAGGGGAAGAAAGCTTGGGTTACAATTGTAGGGCAATCTTAGCTTATGGTCTTATAGATTGATAAGTAAGGTAGGTAAGAGATTCAGGGTACTGACATTAGAATGACACCTCGTTTATAGCTTAACATGAATGTATAAAGTCTGGGACACATAGCGACACCCTTTCAGTCATACAACTTCATGCTAATGTCTGGCCATAACACTGAAAGAGATGCACTTAATTCATTAAATCACACACAGGAGAATGTGTCTATGCAAAGGTAGGGCCTCCCCCCCCCCCCCAGTTGAACCCAACTTTTGAGCATTGAGGTACAGGGAAATGTTATAGACAGATATTTATGTAATAACACAAAGAAAGGTAAATAGTTACTAGGGTGAACTAGTTTACTGCATGTATGGTAGATATTAGCAGAATCTTGACATTGTGCACATTTTTATATTAAAGACTTTTTTAGCGGCATACTTGAGGCCCTGGAGTTTGGTATAATGGTTGCTTCATGACTATTTCACAATTTAAGGCTTGTTTCTAGAGTCTTGACATTATTTATTCTGGAATCTAAATTAGATGTATTTACATTTCATTTATTTTACCTATAATGTTAGTCACCTGATGGGAAGAACGCTTTAATTTTTATGTTTTGTAGTGTTGTTTTTGCAAGCATAGATTAAGGTAATTTTTGTCTGAGAAGAAATTTCACTACTCTGTTTGTAATAAACATTACAATATTTGTCATAAATAGAAAAATAATGGACTGGTGTGTAAAGCAGAAGTCCCCATTTTATGAACCCGCTGACATCACTTTTGAACTTGAGATGTGTTCTTACTGTGAGTACCATTGAGATGCCTGCCTAGGAGACCTTTCCATCATCACTGTGCGTATCGCCTTCTGCTTTCCTGAACAAACCTTTTAGAAACAGACACTGACTCAAAATGGATTACATTCTCTTTAGTGAGAATTTGGAATTAAGAGTTTGGTGATGCCAATGAATATATTTATTGCTTATGGAAAAGGAGGGGAGATAGCAAGATAGTGCAGTTTTTTAGGCAGTGTGTTGGCTAATTTTATGCTAGGGTCATTTTCGAGAAAGGAACCCAAATTGAGAAAATGCCTCTACACAGGTAGGCCTGTGGAGCATTTTCCTAATTAGTGATTATTGTGGGAGGCCCCGCCCATTGTGGGTGGGCTTACCTCTGCGCAGGCGGTCCTGGTTCTTTCTATCAGAGCCTGCAAGGAAGTCAGTAAGCCAAGACAGGAGCAAGCAACAGGCCTCCAAGATTCTGCACTCTTTTGAGTTTCTGCCTTGACTTCTGTCAGTGTTTGACTCTTTCCTGGAAGTGTAACTGAAATAAACCCTTTCCACCCCAGCTCATGATCATGGCAACATTACAGCAACAACAGTAGCTCTAACCAGGATAGGCACACTTCTGCTTTTCTTTTTGAGGAAGTCTGTCTGTTCTTTAAGAAGTCTTATTAAAATACCTTGTATTCCTTGTAATAAAATAGCTTTGATAAAGTTGGCACTCAAAGACAAAGTAATAGATTGTTAATAATTATTTTACTTTACTTTTTTACTATTTACTTGTGTTTTTATATTGTAAACTTAAGAATATTAGAGTAGCTGGCATATAAAACTGTTTGGAGATGTGCTACACTTTGTATCTGAGTGTTACAGGAATTTGGGTCCTGAAGAACATAAGAGAAGAGAGCCAGGGTGAGCTCTTTCTTGTAGCAGAGTGTGGGGACAGTTTCAGTTGTCACAGTCAGGAATTGCTACTGATTCGTACTGGGACTAGGTCAGGGTTATTGTTAAACATCTTAGAAGGGGCAGGATACCACCCTGCTTTTTAAAGTACCTCTGCCAGACAGACCAGTTAAGTTGAAAGTAAGAGCCAACTACTTCAGCAAAGATCCAGGAAGCTGAAGACAGCAAAGTGAAAGATAAATTCAAGTTGTCAGCCCTTCCTGTCCCCTGTCTACTCACCAAAAAGGATGACACTGAAAGAAAGGGCCAGATGACCGAATCAGGAGTTGAGCAGCCTGAAGAACCAGATGAGAGAGGAAGGCAGAAGCTCCTGTCTCCCTTGAAATGCAAGAGATGACAGCTCCCATTCTCCTGGTCTCAAGGGATCAGAAAGGATGTGCTTAACACTCAGCTTCACTGCAGTTCCTGTATGTATTTGTGAGCCTAAGAAGATGCATGCAAAGTCAGCCGCATAATGGAGCCATCACGTTAGAGGCAGGCGGTGTCTGCTCCAGGCTAGTGGTATCTAGGAGGAGCCAAGTCTGTGATCTCAGTAGCACTTGCCAATAGATATGTAATGCTGCACACATGAAGGTAAGGAGTTTCCAGTAGCCACATTTAAAAGATGGGTGATATCAAGTCACTGATACTTTTCATTAAGCACAATCAATACAAAATACTACTTCTATATTTAATGCTTCTAGAGCATTATTGATACTTCTTAACATTGTTTAAGCTAGAGTTCTGAAATACGTTTATAGTTAAAGTATATCTCAGTTAAACAATTTTCATGAGTTTGTGTGTACACACATATATACATCATACATACACACACACACACACACATTTTTTATTTAAGATAATACCATTACCGTGTAATTTTGGCTGGCCTGATTATCATTGTGCAGCCTAGGCTAGCCTCAAACTCAGTGATAATCCTCCAGCCTCAGCCTCCCCAGTGCTGGGATGATCGGGTCTGTACCACCACACCCAGCTCTGTGAGTAATGCTTAACCTGTATTTGGAGTTCATAAACTTTGCTGTTCATGAAGTAATTTCACATGCCTCAGGTATGTTGAGCACATGGAATGCTTGTTAGTAACTGTATCAATTAGCAGGCCTTTACATTTAAATTGAGGAAAATGAAGTGTAACAGTTCGGATCATCAGTCCCCCTACCGCATTTCATAAACTCTGGTTACCTTTGTTAGAGGCAACCTCATGGGATAGCCTATCTCCAGAATATTAGGACATATCTTATGAGTAAGAAGACCAAGCTAAAACACACTCATTACTTTCAAACTCTTCTCTGGAATCCCAACCTAGTTCCCTATTCACTATATTAGAATATTTGTCCTTTTACTTCCATTTTGGAAGAGCTTTATAAGTGGGTCACATTAGGCTCTGCATTGTGCAGTGATGGTCTCAGATTTCTCCAAAGGATGTTAATTAAGATGAAAGCAGCTTGCTTTACTCAGTGAATGTCGATAATCACTCAGTACAGAGACACCATTGGGCATCAAAGCAATGCTTATCTCACGTTCTCCAGAGAAGCTTGTGCATTACTGAGCATGAGTGTGTTGATAGAACAGAGCTGATCACTCTTTTGGTCCTCAAAACACATAGCTTTTATCTCCCGTGACTAAGGAAATTAAATGAGGGGTCCCAGCAAAATGGCTTTGTGGCTACATACAGGCCCTTGCTGCCAAGCCTGACAACCCAAATCTGATCTCCAAAACCCATATGATAGAAAGGGTTGCCCTTGGACTTCCACAAATACACACCACAGCATGTTCCATTCACAAAAATATACAAGAAAGACAAATGTTAAAAATTAATAAAAGTGTATGATTTACTTAGAGTTGGCACAGTGATAAGGAAGAGTAGATCTGTCTATTTTAAGGTAGGCTTACAAACATTACTGAAATGTAGTTTGATAATGCTAGTTTGTCAAATTTGCATGGTTTCTGGTATTGCCAGCTATGTGTAGGCATTGTTCTGAGGTCTGTGACAGTTTTGGTTTTTCAACACGAGTGGAGAGTTCTTGACTATGTCTTCTATTAGTGATCTATTAGTGCTGACACATTAGCTGTAAGTATGGTTTGTGTCTGGTTTGGTTTTAGTTATAACGCAGTTCACAACGTGGTAGAACTTGAGTCCACCCATGCCTCTTATGTTCATTTCTTTTCCTGTTGTGTTCGTGAAAATAAATTGTTTTTCAGTTCAGTAATTTTACCATCAACTGTTTCTAATCTAGTTAAATGCTCAGAAAGTTTACGTTAAATATACATAAAAGCAGCATTCAGTCTTAATGAATTGAGTATTTTAAATTGAGTATTTTAAGTCCTTTTTTTTCTTTTTGTATTGATACACCTGTTCACCTCTGAAATAACCACTATGATCAAAATGAACATGTGCACCACTCTAGGAGTTTTGGTACCTCCTTTCCCTTGCTTCCCACCATCTCTGGTCAATAATTGATCTGTTTTCCCTTGACACTATAAATTACTTTCCTGCTACAGCATAATTTGTTGAATAGACTGTTTCCCACAAGCGAGTCTCAGTCTCAGTTACTGTTCTATTGCTGTGAAGACACCATGACCAAGGCAGTTTATACATGAAAGTATTCAGTTGGGAAGGTTGGCCCTTAGCATCCCAGCAGGGAGTGTGAAGGCAGGCAGGCAGGCTGGCAGGCAGGGACACCAGCGCAGATGGCACTGGAGCAGTAACTGAGAGCTATCCTGATCTCCAGGAAGAGAGACAGAGACAGGCAGAGAGAAGGGAGGAAGAGAGGGGAGGGGAGACAGAGACAGAGACAGACAGGGCCTGGCAGTGGACTTTTGCAACCTTAAAGCCTGCTACCAGTGACACCCATACTCCAACAAGGCTTCACTTCCTATCCTTTCTAGACAGTTCCACTCTCTTGTGACTAGACATTAAATATATGAGCTTATGGGGATTATTCTCATTCAAATCATTTTGACCTTTGTTGAAAAATGGGTTGACTTTGTGTATATTTGTCTTTTTTCTGGGGGGTGTTGTGGAGGGGTGGTTCAGTGGTTAAGAGACCTCTAAGAACTCAAGACCTCTAAGCAACCTCTAAGTTGCACTTAAAGGTCTTGAGTTCACTTCTCAGCACCCACACAGTGGCTCACAGCCATCTGTAATGGGATCTGTTGCCCTCTTCTAGTGTGCATGAAGACAGAGCACTTGTGTACTCAAAATACATAAAGAAATCTTTTAAAAATCACTTTAAAGGAAAAGAAAGAAAAGAACTTTGACCTTGAAGCCACACCCTCCCCACCCCTGACCTAGGGAATGGTGGTTACTCCTAGCTAAGGTGGCTAGGGAGGCCTTTGCTTCCCAGCTGTAGCAGCTGTGTTAATGAGGTCTGTAGACTTTGGTACTCTCTGACGGTCAAGACCGTTTCAGCACTCCTCTCCTCTGATATGTTCTAACCTGAAGCAGCTATACAATGCTTTAAGACTCTGGTGTCCTCAGGTACTCCAGGACTAGTCCACACCCACACTTCCTCATCCTGAGGTACAAGCCCCTCATGATGTAGGGAGAATGTTATTTAAAGTTATTAATTTGGGGTGGGTTTGGGCTTTCCTTGCTGCTATTTTGCTCCATGAGACCTAGGGAAGAATCCCCCACCCACCCACCCAATCATTAACTGGCTTCAGAACAGTGGTGTTTCCCATGTGTCCTGCTTAGGGTTCCCTTTGCTCGCCAGTTCCCGCCAGTAATTTTTGAGCTGTCTCAGTAGCAACCACTTGAAAGTTACATTTAGTTCTTGTTTTAAATCTCATTCCTTTTCATTGTTTAGCACCTAAATGACTTAGCTGGCATTGCTCAAAATTGAAAATGCTTGTCCCTTAATTCTAACTTAAATTCAACAAGCCAAATTATTATATACATTAGTAGTGGTTACTTGAAATTTTATGTTTACAGCTAGTAGTAAATCAACTCTTGATAGGTTAAAAAAACCCCTACCATAATAGTAACACTTAATCTCCCTATTAGCTTGACTGTTTTGTGCTCTGGTAAATAAAGCATATTTTGAATGAAAAAACTAAAACACTTTTTACGTTTTTGTACAGTTTTTAATGGTATAACTTAAGCCATTATATATTACGCTAATATATATGTGTGTGTATGTATATATATATATATGTATTATGTCGAAGAAACTATCACTGTATAATCAAGGGAGCATTGTTGTATATTCAGTTAAAGAGAAAAAACACGGCTCTGTCACTTAGCAATCTTTTGTTTTGAGACAGTCTTACGTAATTCGTTAGCCTTAAGCTAACCAGTCGAAGATGGCCTTGAACTTCTGATCTCCTGCCTCTGCCTGCAGAGCTGGCATTACAGGCAGGCTTTCACTGTGCTTGGTTTTACATAATGCTGGGAATCAAATCCAGGGTACTGTGCATGGTAGGTATGCACAGCATGGTAGCTGCATCATTTCTACCAAATGAGCTACATTCTTCGCCCCCTCATTGCTTAAATCCCATGTTTGTTAATGAGAGTTCTAAACTTGAAGAGTATTAGTTTAAATTTGGTTCTTTAGTATATATTTTGCTAAAGAATGAAAAATTTTGTTGCTTGGGGGGGAAAAAACCAACAAACAACAGTGGCTAATGAGATGGCTCAGTGGGTAAAGACACTTGTCACCAGGCCTCAGGACCTGTTAATCCCTGGGATCCATATGTAGAAGTGATTGTCCTCTTACTTCTGCATTGTGTCTCCACCCCCAATAAATGTAGAAAAAAGCTAAGACTATTTCCATGTATTAAAAAAAATAACTTAAAAATAACTTTCCTTGGGGTTAGAAAGATGGCTCAGAGGGCCAGGGTTCAGTTTCTGGCACCCACTTGGCAGTTCACGGCCATCTGTAATGTCTCAGGCAATCCAACCTTCTGGCCTCTGTGGGGCACTGAATATACATGGTGCCCAAACATACATGTAGGCAGAACATTCACACATATTGTGGTGGTCTGAGTAGTTATGGTCTCTATAGACTCATGTGTTTCAATACTTAGCCCATAGGGTGTGGCCTTGTTGGAGGAATTGTGTCACTCTGGGGCAGGCTTTGAGGTCTTCTGTGCTCAAACCAGAGTGCCTAGTGTGGCACACAGCCTGGGGATAAAGATGCAGCACTTTAAGCTCCTTCTGCATCATGGCTGCCTGGATGCTGCCATGCTTCCCACAGTGATGGTAATGAACTGAACCTCTGAACCTGTAAGCTAAGTGTTTTTCTTTGTAAGAGTTGCCTTGGTCATGGTGTCTCTTCACAGCAAGAAAATCCTAGCTAAGACACATAAAGATATCTATAAAAATCTAAAGGGTCCTATGTGATTCAGTTTTTGAAACTCAGTCTAGCACGTGAATATTTGCATCCCTGAGAAGTAAGCTGTTTACAAATATTTGGGAACATGGAACATAGATCCTCAGTTTTCCTTTCAGTGTCACCACAGCCAACCCTTGGAGACTCTAAACTCGCATAATCGTTGATGTTTTTAATATTGTTAAATACTGTTATGCTTGCCCCTTAAACAAGACCTTTTCCCTCATTTATTTATTCCCTTTACATCCCAACTGCAGGCCCTCACCCCCCAACCCCATTTACCACCTCCTCTTCAGAGATTTTTAAATTGTCTAATATTGCCTGTGGGTAATATAATATATTCTGAAGTACTTTGTATTTTTCTAGTATTTGGCACACTGGCTTTGCATTAGGTTTAACTTTCTATTTAATTTGTAAGAATAATGTAGGTGCCTACATTTAATAGTTAAAAATGAAATGAGACAACATGGTTAAAGTTGTGGTTCCTAAATCTGAACAGATCTGGCTACATAAATAGAAATTGAGTAGGGAATTCACATATCACAGCTCATACGGAATACAATTGAGAATGTGGCCCTTTCTGTGTTATAACTACCTTTTGTGTCAGCTGCTGTAGTTTTTGTAGCCTGCCTACTTGGAAAGGAGATAGGAAGAATGTCTATCAGTAGACTGGGAAGAGTCCAAATGTAGTGGTGTAAGGTTGGCTCATATCTCAGTTGGTTAAAGACAGTAGAAGTTATTTATGACTCTTGAGGTTGAGGCAAGAGGATCATGTATTAGAGGCCAACTAGGCTATATATTGAGGCCATGTCTCAATAAATAAGTGAAATAAAGTAAGGAGGTTTGAATGGCCATGGTACTCATTAATTTACATTCTGGGATATTCATATGTTCCTTTTCCTCCCTGATACCGTTCTTTGTATCGTGTTTGCATATTCTGAGAGGCTTGTGGTGTTTGCATTGACCATACAGCATGAATTCCCAGTTACATTTTATGCCAATAGTTAAACTACCTTTGATGATTCCGAACTTGAAAAGTACATTTTGAGGCATCCGAGTTGACACCCCTAAAGTACCATGTGACTTTCCTGATGTTTGCCACTGTCACCTTTGCTTGTTGTACATATCATTCTTGCCTTCCTAGAATGTAGTGCCAAGAGTACCATGACACACCCACATGACTTTTATAGTCACGGCCTGCTCTGCTGTCTCAACTGTGTGTACAAACATGTTTGCAAGTCGGAGGCCGTTGAGGCTGTCCATAGCTCAGCTGCTGTGAGAAGTGCTGCAGTGAAGCTCATGTGCAAGTGGCTGGGATGGAGCATAGATGACGCCCAGCAGTGTAGCAGCAGCTGGGTGTGGAGGGCTGACCTTTAGACTCGGAGGAACTGTCCTGAAGGGTCTGCATTTTAAACTCTGCTTTGATATTCTGAGTAGCTAGTAGGCAATGGTGTTGTTAGACATGAAGCTCGGCCTCTGAACTCTGGTTTCTCCCTTCATTTACTCCTCTCTGCTTTGGGAAAGACAGGTTTAGACCCCTGTCACTTTAATGCAGATATCTTTACATCTAAACTTCTTGGAGTTAATTTTTTGTTATACTTCTAATAAATGTGTGATGGTTAAGTATTTCCTAATCTGGATTTTGCTAGCAGCAGTTGCTTCTTTCCTGTTGCAACATTGTTCTGCCGTGATGTGCCTTGTTCAGGTCACAGAGAGAGCTAGGAGTGACCACAAAATGTCTAAAAGCCACACATTTCAGGCAGGACAGTTACTTTTGAGACCGCCTAAACCAGAATACAACTGGGAGTAAACAACCATTTCTCTTTCTGAGTAGACCATTACAAGTACAGTCCTGTTCGAAGGATTGAGGATTCAAGTTCCTTTTGGGGGAACAGTCAGGCTTTCAATACTTTGCCTCTACCACTTATTAAAAATTGCTGAATCAAAGTTCCCATTATGTAACTGTCATATCCTGCTAAGTAAAAATGTTTTCACCTCCATTTAAAGCAGGATCTGGTGTTCAGTCCCAAGTATGAATAACAGGCAGCGCTTTTCATGGTAGCTATTTCTTTGCACATGATCACTCAGCAACTAAGCCACCTTTCTTTGATTCTTGAGTCTGCTTTATGATTGAGATGCCTTATAAACTAATTGGAAATTTCCAGGATGAACCAATGTGAAATTTCCTTCTGGAATTAAAAACAAAGTTTCTGCAAAAGCTGATCAATTTGATTGCATAGTCAGGGCTCTGAAGAGGAATTTACATATATACAGGGGATTTATTAGAGTGCCTTACAGACTTTGGTCCAACTGGTCCAACAGAGACTGTCTCTCTATAGAAGGTCCCAAGAGTCATTCAGTTCGTGAGGCTGAGTGTCTCAGCAGAAGATATATGAACTTGCCAGTGAGAACTGTACTTGTTCTCCTTGAGCAAACCCTTCCTTTCCATGACCTCCCAGTGGGCTGCTACAAGAAGGTTGGCCCAGGTGGGTGTTCTGATCCTACCTCAAAGGAGCCAGTTAACCAAGAGTTCCTCCCAGGTGTGCTCAGCCGCTTGCTTTTGAAGTGAATTCCAGATGTATTCAAGTTGACCACCAATAATAGCCCTCAGGATGATAAAGTAACAGTAACTCATGTTGTGTTACTATTTTATTCTTTAACTCTTGAGTCACTTTAGACTCAAAATAACATTGCTACATTCAGGAAGTAAGTGATACACAGCAGTCCCCTCCCCACCAGGATACTCAGGACTTGTGGTTAGACTCCTAGTGGATGCCTGAAACCTTCGGGATGGTTTCGTCCTTTCCCTGTGCTTTCCTATACATATGTATACCTAGAGGAGACTGTATCTGAGTAATGGGCCCCGGAGTCAGGTCTGTGCGTGGTGTCCCGGATGAGCAGGAGCTGTAAGAACTCTGCTGGAGCAGAAGTGACTGCACGCAGCTCTAGGTTCCTCTCCTGGACGACGTGCAGCCGCATGCCTGCTGTGGGCTACTTCCCTCTTCCTTGGAGTTTCAGCAACAGACTTGTCCTCCCAGGGATGGGAACTCAGTTTTTTTCTTAAGTTGAGAACTTTTGTCTTCTCCTTTAAAGAAAGCATGCTATGCTAAGTACAAATGATACAAACATGTATCATTTGACCAGCAGCCAGCATCATCATTGTGCTTACTCTTTGAGACTACTCCTAAGTAAAATAGGAGATCAGCCCTGTGATGTGCTAGCTAAGATGACTGCTGAGTGACTGGGGGTAGGCAGCACATGCAAGTGAGTGCACTGGACAGAGTGCTGGCTGGTTCACCTCGTGGGTGGATGGAGCAGGGTACTCAGACTGGTGCATGATGTGAACCTTACATTTCATATTTTAGACTATGATTGGCTGAAGACAACTGAAACCATGGAGACCCGCAGCTGGTGGGAGGATGACTGCAGAAGGTCTGCAGATCTCTCTGTGTCTTCCCAAGTATGGCTTGTTTTAATATTACAAGTGTGAAATTGCCCCAGATCTAAGGGGAGAGGTGTGAATGCTAACCTTCAGACAGCTATCCATTGTAGCAAAGCCATAGTCTTGATGGCTTATGCATCACAGAAAGAATGGCTTTATAAACAACATGACTCAGTACTTGGTAATATGAAGATCACCTTCCAAATTTCAAAAGAGTGTATGGGCTTCAGTGTAGAACTTGAGAATTACTAGTAGTTGCTCAAAGCCAGGACTGAATGTTTTAAACTGCTCTCGTATGGGTGGGGTCAGAGGGTGTGTATCCGGAGTTGCTTGTCAGGAGTGTGCTTGAGCGCATGAGAGTACCTGTGCTTTTGGATTCCAGAGAGGCCCCATTGAGTGTTTTCCTCAGTCACTCTCCACTGCATGTTTTGAGGCAGAGCCTCTCACTGAGCCCGGGATACTCTGATTTGGCTAGACTATGGCCAGCTAGCCCCAGGGATCTTTCTGTTCCACTTCCCTAGCTCTGTGTGGCAGATGGATGCTGCTGTGCCCACCTCTGTCCATGGATGCTGAGGATCAGAACCTGACTCTTCATGCTTATGTAACAAGCATTTCACCAGCAGAGCCACCATTTCAGCCCTAAAACTCTTATGTAAGATGTAAGTTTCCCTTATCTAAATAAAATTCGTGAGACCTAAGTGCTTTGGCATTCAGACCCACCCCACCTGAGGATTTGGGATATTTGCATATATATAGAATGAGATGTTTTGAGGTTGGAATCCAGGCCTCAATACGAGATTTATTTGTGTTTCACATATACCATGGTAAGCATGCAGTCTATGAAATGAGCCACATTCTTAGCCCCCTCATTGGTTAAATCCCATGTATGTTAATGAGAGTTCTAAAATGGAAGAGTATTAGTTTAAATTTGGTTGCTTAGTGTATATTTTGCTAAAGAATGAAAAATTTTGTTGCTTAGGGAAAAAAACGAGCAGTGGCTAATGAGCTGGCTCAGTGGGTAAAGACACTTGTCACCAGGTCAGGACCTGAATTTAATCCCTGGCATCCGTATGTAGAAGTGATTGTCCTCTTAACTTCTGCATTGTTCCCCACCCCCAGTAACCGTAGAAAAAAGTGATTCAGTATACACTTAAGTGTTCCTCTATCCTGGTGTCAGAGGATTCGCTTTCCTCACCTCCGTGAATTTCAGGATTTTGACTAAAGATGCCTAACCTGTTCACTGTTTAAATATCAGATGGGTAGTAGCACTCCAGTGGTCTCTGGGGCTCTGCTCTTACACAGCAGAGGTAGTTTAGTTGGCATTAGACACTTCCAAAATGCCATATCCATATTTTATCTATCTGCCCACTC
The DNA here is from genome assembly GCF_978045245.1 of Mus caroli. Lineage (NCBI taxonomy): Eukaryota > Metazoa > Chordata > Mammalia > Rodentia > Muridae > Mus > Mus caroli. Next base: position 95,172,518 of record NW_028227265.1, read on the forward strand.
ATTTATAGGAGGTTCTGAATCTTAAGGAGTCTCTGTAGCTTTTTATGAAATATCTTTGTTACATGAATTTCAGTGATTGGATTTCTAGTTCTAGAAATTTGATGCAGGATCATAATACAGGATATAGTTCTTTTTTGTAGCATGGCTGCAAGAGCTGGTGTTGCATGCATTACTGTGTCTGTTAAACTTCTGGAAACAAGCCAGTGTGTCTATGGTGAGTTTCATATGTGAGCACTGAGCCACTAAAAGCCTTGCACAGGGTTACAACTCTTCTGAGAGAGGAAGTGTTGGAAATTCAGCAGCGAAGCAGCAGCAGCAACAAGCAGTCACAGTGGTAGTAAAGACAGGGCAGCTTCAGCTAGCACAGCTCAAGAGCGAGGCAGTGAACACGCACACAGCTCCCATACTGCTGCCTCGGGAGGCAAAGCAGGACTGTCCGGGGCAAGCTTCTAGTTTCATGGTTATGATGTCAGGTCATGTGATAATACTGTACCATAAGTTGCCAACTTTGCTTTACTCTAGAGAAGATCCTTTGCTGCAGTGCTTTTGTTCCCCCTTTTCTTTCATTTTTCTTTTCTTGAAAGAGAAAAAATTGTGCAATGTATGTTTATGCCTACACCATGCCGAGGCGACACTTAGCAGTAAATAATCTCTGTATCCCCGAGGTAAGATACTGTTTGTGCTTTCCCTGCACAGTGCTGCTGCAGCACGGAGCCGATCCAAACATCCGGAACACCGATGGGAAATCAGCTCTGGACCTGGCAGATCCTTCAGCAAAAGCTGTCCTCACAGGTAAGGAGCCAGCGCTAGGAGACCGAATTTGTAAGATTTTCATGCACTGAATATTTTTCCACTAATGAAGCTAAGAAAATACTAAAAACCTTATTGATTGGATGTGCATCTTATTAATTGTGTTGAGATATATACCTATATATGTATATATCATATAGATTGATATATATTAATTTTACTGCTTATAGCACTGAGAATTACAGCATTAAATCATAGTGTTTCTCATATTTTGTCAGTTTTATGGCTTACATCACAGTTTTCCTCTACCTCCTCTTCTCAGCTGGTTTTTTAAAGCCCTTCACTGTTGAGCAGACAAGGGCATTTGTGTTATTGTAAAAGTAGTTTTCGTTGGGAAGACAACCTGCTGCCTTATCCCTGGGGTCAACAGCTAAACACTCGGGTGCTCTCCTCACCCACTCTTACATATTTCATTATATCTTTGTACTTTTTACCCTGATAGCCAAGTTTTTTAGATTGGGGTAATATATTGTCTTTCTACTTCTGTAAATGCAGATTTGGGGCTTAATAATTTTATAAAAGTAAATGCCAAGAACCTTCACAGAGGAGACCCTGAGGGTAGAGAGCACCCTTCGTCATGGTCGGCAAGATTATGTTTAACGGCTAGATTTTGAGCTGCTGTTCTCATTGATCTTCGTTCTCAGTGCTGCATTGGCTCTGTTTGTTTTTGTTCTCAGCATCCCGGTCCTGCTGCCTTTGCCCTCCTTTACTTTGTAATTTGGAGCCTCTTTGTCACTGCAGTGCTAGCAGTGCTGTTATAGATTGTGTAGAAGAGACTCTTAACTATGAGCGAGGTCTGTGTTTAAGTTATCAATCTGTGCTGTGCACTCTTAATAGAGATTGTGAAGTGAATAGAAGGCATTTATGTACAGAAAGCTTTAAAAATATATGGAATTTTGCTTAATTACTCTACATGGAAAGACAACTTCCCACTGTGCTAAAATTAATATAATCACTGCTAAATCAGAGTAATCTGATATCTCTCAATTAATTAAAGATGAAATGAGTTGCTGCATGAGGAGGGCATATACCAGAGGAATAAAGCTCTGTAAATCAGTGCAGATGAAGTTAATGCACAGTTTTAAATGATGAAATCAGGCCGACCTGATTTGTCTCCGACCTGCCTGGTCCTGAAACCTTCAGTCTCTTATTAAACGGTCATGTGCAACAGAATAGCAGCCTTCCGTGGTCTCTGGCCGGGGGAGAAAGACAGTGCAGAAACAGCTCCTCATAGCTGCTACAGTATGTGCCAAGTGCCAAGCAAGACTGTATTTCTGAGTGTCCTCCCCCTGACCTTTCCTCTTCTCCAGCTCTCTGCCTGCTTGTTCATTTGTTAGGTGCATTTAATGCATCATTGCCTGTAGGGCTGTTTGAAAGACATAAGTTTAGATAGAAGCTACTAACCGCAAGAAGCTGTCTCCTCATGTTCACTGCAGGTCAGAGAAGATCATTTTAGGGTACAGCTTTGGCATGCTTGCTTGAAGAGGCTGGAGTATGGCGGAGGACAGATAGCATATTTGATTTGAGCACTGTCTAGCATTGCACTCTGCTTAGATGGGAAGATTCTAGTTTTCTGTATTCAACTGCTGCTTGCACTGTTCCTTCTAAAAATATTTTTGAGGTAACTTTTCTTTCAGTTGTGGTTTAAGGAAAAAAGTTTAGAACAATAGTTCTCTTGGAAATATAAACTGTCCTACTGCACACTCATTCTATAACATACATTAAGGAAACACTCAGGCGAGCTGTTTCAGAGTGGTTTTCTGCCCGTATGGGCTTGTTACTGAGGAATTCTTTCTGATGCAGTTACGATGGAAATATTACTTCTCAAACTAAATTTTAGAAGATTAAGCATTGATTTTACAAAGGGAAGAAGGCTCAGCGCGACCCAGTCTTGTCTAGTAAATGCAAAGCTCACGTTCAGTCCTTCACACTGTCCTGAAGGGAAGGGAGGCTCTTGAAGGGGCGTCTCAGAGGTGTTAGGCTCACTCCAAGACTCATTCGTACTCCAGATGAGTTGCAGTGCTATTATATAACTTGAGAGTGATTTTCTTTCTTTAATTTCTCTGTGGATATTTAGGTACTGAAGATCTGATAGCCTATCATTTATGTTACAAATTTGCTACATCAGCCAAACGATGCGCAGGTATACCTTAAAGCAAATGAACAAAGAGTAAATCTCTTTTTATAGAACATTAATGGTGTGTGTGTGTGTGTGTGTGTGTGTGTGTGTGTGTATGTGTGTGTGTGTGAGAGAGAGAGAGAGAGAGAGATTGATTTTGGTTGTTTTGTTTTGTTTTGTTTTTTTAATATAGAGACTGCTGTAAAAAAGCACACAGACTGTCAGTAGGACAGTTGACTATTACCACATAGCCTTTGCTTTGTATAGTCCCATTAGACATTTGAAAGAGAAGGCTAATTGGAAAGACTAGTTCAAATATTTGCTGAACTATTTGAGTGAATGAATAAAGTTTATAGAAGTCTAAAAGATTTTAGCTTTTGTTAATTACCTGTGTTCTAGGTAATCAGCTGGGGGGCTTGGGAACAGTTTGTGTGGTTTTTGTGTTGGTTTTTAGAACAAGAATATAAAATGTCAAAGTATATGTAAATATTATTGAACAAGATATTTGGTGTGTTGTAATTTTGGATTTTTAAAAGTAACAGTTTGGACTTTTTCTGTTTATAAAAAATATGTTCGGAAATAGAGGAAGATAAAAACACAAAAAAGAAAGATCATAATTTTCCCTTAGAGATGGCATTGATATACTTTGTATAGCCTTTCCTTTTCTACCATAATATAGCAACATATGTTATATAGTACTGAACGAAATATGTACATAGGCATATGTTTGTGTTTTGCAAATGATTGACATTCATACATAATATGCAATATTTGATTTAGTGGTGTAGATATATGCCTCTGTGGCCTGGGCTTTGTGCTTTATACACAGTACTCTCTAGACCCTATTTTTAGCCTTTATTCATCTTTGTGACTCTGAGATCATTAGTTTCACCAAAATTGTGCTTCTTTACCATATTCAGGCTCAGCACATAGAAATGGATGTTTCTGTCCTTGACTTGGATGTATTTAAAGGTTTGTTTGTATTGCATGAGGTATAATTATGGGAACACCTAAATGTGTTAAAAAGGCATTGTTAGCCAGAAAGTTGTGGTGCACGCCTTTAATCTTAGCACTCAGGAGGCAGAGACAAGGCAGATTTTTGTGAGACTAGCTACACAAACCCTGTCTGGAAAAATCATAAAAGGAAAAGACATTGTTTCTTAGCAGGACTAAGGAGGATTTTCCCCCCATATAAAGTAAAATCCCTGGGGCACCATGGATAGGATGGAGGGTGTCAATGGGCTGAATCAGGCTAGGTGAAAACTGGCTAAGACTGAGAGTTTTAGGGAAGGATAGATGGTCCAAGAAATGCTGATCTTTGGCAAGATCAATGATAATTAGAATATGAACTATGTGTGTTTCTATGGTCACAAAGTTGGCCTGGAAATTGGCTCTAGTACCTTCCTAGTTGATATTGAGAAACAAAAGTAAGGAAAAAGGATATTTTACACAAAGGAGCTGGAATACTAAATAACGTTACTCACTCTTGTAACCTCAGCACATGGTAGACTGAGGCAGGATACTCACTGCAAGTTGGAGGTCAGCTGAGCTACTTAGAGAGTTCCATGTTTCTCTGTATTATGGAGTACTCTGTCTTAAAAAATCAAAATAACAAAGCCAAAACCAGTAAGATACTTTAACCCTAGCTCATTGTACTTGTAAAGAAATCCTCATCTCTGGCTGCTGGGCAGCCTCCCTCCCTGGGCTGCAGAGTGATCAGCTATGGCTCACCATCTCAGACCATGTTGAGGAGTGTGGCGAGTGCCTGTAGATGCTGGCTTGGTAACTAGGCAGTGGATGTCTGGAGTTCCACTCCACTGCTTTCCACTGCTTAGGGAAGCAGTAAGGATCTGGAGTCTGCCTGCTTAGCTTTGACCACTAGGGGTTCACTCAAGGAAAGGCTTCCCATTCTTTTCATACACTTCTCATTCACCTTCTTGGTATTAGGTCTATATACTGTTCTTTCAGATTGTTGTACCTCCTGATTTTAACCACCTTATGTCTTAGCCTTGGGACCCAAATCTTCATCCTCTTTCTTCCTTGACAACAGTCACTATGGGCCTCTGAATCTCAGTTCTCATCAGTGTAGCCAGAGTAGGCTTTATAGAGCATAAACCAGCATCCTGTTCTTTAACATATTCCCCTTACGCCTGGATAAAATCCAAATTCTTCAGCTATGACTTGTCATATCTTGCTTATATTTTGTATGTTTTAGTCTTTTATTCTCTGCTCCATATTTTCACAGTTGGATGTTTGTTGTTTCTCACACACACAAGCTCTTTTCTTTGAAGTAAACATGGTTCTAGAACTTTGTGGCTCATCAGTTAGGTGTCTATTCAGATGTTTCACCATCTTGTTCCCTGTTCTGTTAACTAATCTTGGTATCTTCATGAATTTATCCATACCTAACATCATGTTTTCTGGCCTTTATTTGCTTGTTACTAATACAATGAAAGATTGAACGAAGGACTTAACAGTGTATTGAGTGATTAGATTAAAAATGTATGCTCAGGATATAACTTTTGGTAACTGAGAAGATAATCATTAATTGACATATCATAATCTTAATTTTTTAAAAAGTACATTTATGGATGCTTTGCCTGCATGCATGTCTTTGTACCGTATGTGTACCTGTGCCTGTGGGTGTCAGAAGAGAGCAGTGGATTCTTAGGAAGTGGTGTTAGACCATTGTGAGCTGCTTTGAAGGTGCTGGGGACTGAACATGGGTCCTTTGGAAGAGCAGCAAGTTCTCTTAACAGCTGAGCCATCTCTCTAGCTCATAATATTAATACATTTTCTTCTTTATCAAAAATTGTTTTGGGTTGCTGATATTTAAAATGTTTGAGTTATTGATAAATAAAAGACAGGTAAAATAATGTAAGTAGGTTTTTTGTTTTTTGTTTTTTGTTTTTTTATCCCGAGACAGGGTTTCTCTGTATAGCCCTGGCTGTCCTGGAACTCACTTTGTAGACCAGGCTGGCCTCGAACTCAGAAATCTGCCTGCCTCTGCCTTCCAAGTGCTGGGATTAAAGGCGTGTCCCACCACTGCCCAGCTGTAAGTAGGCCTTATAAGAGTTCTTGTCAGAAATACAGGTTACTTTGTAATTTCTAACAATGTTGGGTGACCCCAGCATGCTAGTGTTTCAGGCTCTTCATAATCAACTGTTTTTATGTATAGTTAAAGTCATCAAGCTTATATCATCTTCAAAGCAAATGATGGCACAGACTTGTAATACCAGTCTTGAGCTTTGTGGAAGTGAAGGCAGGGGATAGCAAGCTCAAAGACATCCAGTATCCTCAGAGAGCCGCAGGGCAGAGGGTGGAGCTGGTGATCACACTAGATACCTGCCTACTATGGTCTCTACTCTTAGCATGAAAACCCTGACCTAAGAGCATAAAGCAAAGTCCAGGGAGAGCCTCCACTTACCAATAACAGGATTGTGAAGCCCAATAATTTGTTGGTGTATACTCTGAGTTAGTATGTACTTTGAGAGTAGCTGTGATTTTTTTTTTTTTGTACTAAATTAGCAGTTCTGTAACATTTTCGATTAGAACTTTGACCAAATTTCTATTTTAAATGGTTCTTTTAAATTTTATTATGGTAAACTTATTAATTTTTGCTTTGTGGGGGGCATTGTTGTATTGGATTAGAACTTAGGGTCTCATCATGTTAGGCAAGTGATTCACTACATACCCAGCTCCCACGTTTGTTCTGTGATGTGGATGGTGCTAGAGTTTATTAATATTTTACTGTTGTAAGGTTACTAGCTCTTTCCTGGACAGACTGATGTTGATGCCACTGCAGATCTGTGTATAGATGGAGCAGACAGTACACGGAGACCCCTGTTCTCTTTTGGTGTAGGTGAGGTCTGTGAGTATGATCAGACCATGAGGTAGCTAAATGTATCCTAGATGTGTTTGCTCTGTGTCCTGATTGATTTTTCTCTCTAGTTTAATTGGTTAATAAGAGTGGTAGTAAAATTTTAACTAAAAATGTAAATTTGTAGCTCCTTTTAAGTTCTGTCCATGTTTGCTTCAAATGTACTACATTTTTGTTGTCTGGTGCATGCATATTTAAGATAGCATGTTTCATGATGAACTGGTCTGCTTTCATTATGTCAGGGCTGTCTCTGATCATTTTCCTTACTCTGAATTCTACTTAACTGATTCTTAGTCTCTCATGCTTTGTAAAAACACACTTGTAAGACATTTATCTACCTACTTACTCTTAACCTGCCAATATTATTCATTACATTAGAATTAATTTCTTTCACGCAAAATTAATTGTCCAATATTCTCTTTTTCTACCAGGTTCTGTTATTTTAATTGGTGTATGTAGATTTCTCCAAGGCCTGTGATAGATTTCTGACTCCTAGAACTTTAGTGTTAGGTAATTTGTTATGGTAGCAATAAGAAACCGTAGAATATTGATTGTCCCTTTTATTTCATCTGTAGTGATCTTCCTGTAGCAAATGCCTTTCTATTGACACTATGCATTTTGTTTGTAGTGTGAGAATGTATCTTAATTTTCCTTTGCTCTGGCAAAAGAACTGCAAGATGTCGAGGCACTGCCTGCTGAGCTGAGGGTAGGTTCATCCCTGCTCAGTCACCCAAGGCAGGGTGAGTGGGCATCTGTCTCCTCCAGAGGCTGTTGATAATTTTGTGGCTGGATAGTATTGTTTCCCACTACATTTCTCTATGTGACCTCCACGGATATCATGGTGTTGGGGTGGCAGTCCCTCTGCTGTTGGTGATTCTGTACAGGGCCTCCACTGACCTCAGGCCAGTGAGAAAATGTTACTGTTACTGGGTGGGGGTGGGGGTGGGGCTCTGTAGTTGTCCTTAGTGTGATCCCAGGAGATATTACTGGCAGACAGAAAAGTTTAGGCTCCAGGCTTTCTAATTAAAGGCTGTGGAGATGCACATCTGCGGATGTCACTGGCTTTTAGTTGGTGTAGGTAGGCTAGGCTACATATTTGGAGGGTATTTAGATATGGGTACTATTTCACTGGAGAAGGTTGGTCGTTTTGTACAAGTTGCCTGTCTTGACAGGTTCTGCTTAGTTTCTTAGAGAAACACAGGGTTCGTTTTAACTATGGCAGTTGATATTTCCAGGTTGCCAGCCTTTTTAGTTCCTAAGGTTTAGGAGATATGGAGTTAAGAAGAGCTTGGGAACAGAATACTGTGTCATTCTTTATACCAAAGCCCCTAGTTGGCTGAACTTCTGTCCACCTCTTAAGGGTCTCTTATTTTTGTTCGATGCATTACATGTAAGCTTTCTAGGTATACTTACTGATAGTAATAGGGAAAATAATATTTACTCTATTTCCTCAAAGATCCTAAAATACTTTAATCTATGTATATGAATGTTTTGTTTGCATGTATGGGTGCACACCAGAAGAGGGAATCAGTTCTAGACAGTTGTAAGCTACCATGTGGGTGCTGGGAATTGAACCTTGGATCTCTGGAAGACCAGGCAGTGTTTTTGTTTGTTTGTTTGTTTGTTTGTTTTTGGTTTTTTCGAGACAGGGTTTCTCTGTGTAGCCTTGGCTGTTCTGGAACACATTCTGTAGACCAGGCTGGCCTCGAACTCAGAAATCTACCTGCCTCTGCCTCCCGAGTGCTGGGATTAAAGGCGTGCGCCACCACGCCCAATGAGATTTATTCTTATTTATGTGTATGTGTGCATGTCTCCACGAGTATATGCCATGAGCGTGCGAGTGTGCCAGTGCCCAGGAGGAAGCCAGGGGAGGATGGCAGAGCCCTTGGATTGGTGTCACACGTGATTGTGAGGTACCTAACATAGGTGCTGGGAATGAGACCTGGGGCTCTTAATAGCTACGCTGCCTCTCTAGTGTGAAAGTATTTGAATCAGTCATTTCTACTTGCTACTCTTGATACTATGAGGATCTCTGAGAACGAATAGCATGAATTTTTGTGATATCCCTGATTTTCTAAATCTTTCCCAATTGGGATCCAAAATATATAGGCAATTATAAAATACAATGAGATAATACTGGATCACTGGTATTATGATATTGACAAACAGGTAATATAGAGAATTGTTGAATATTTTAGCTTTTAAAGTGGAATAAAAGTAAAATTATGATTTTGCTATTTACTAATTGTGACCAAAAATAAAAATTGTCAATAACCTAACGCTTTATCAGTCAATAATGGGGTTGAGAGCATAATCCCATAGTCTTCCCTTTTGTCATCTTCTCCCTATGCTGTTTATTAATTCCATTTATTCTTTAAGATTAAGGCAGAGGCAGGCGGATTTCTGAGTTCGAGGCCAGCCTGGTCTACAAAGTGAGTTCCAGGTCAGCCAGGGATACACAGAGAAACCCTGTCTTGGGGAAAAAAACAAAAAAACCCCAAAAATTAGAATAGTGTCTTAGGGTTTTACTGCTGTGAACAGACACCATGACCAAGGCAAGTCTTATAAAAAAGAACATTTAATTGGGGCTGGCTTACAGATTCAGAGGTTCAGTCCATTACCTTCAAGGTGGAGCATGGCAGCATCCAGGCAGGCATGGGACAGGCAGAGGTGAGAGTTCTATGTCTTCATCCAAAGGCTGATAGTGGAAGCCTGACTTCCAGGCAACTGGGGTGAGAGTCTTAAGCCCACACCTACAGTGACACACCTATTCCAACCAGGCCACACCTCCAGATGGTGCCACTCCCTGGTCCAAGAATATACAAACCATCACAAATAGCTCAACAGCTAATATATATTTTTAATTTTGAATAATTAAATTTCCAAGACCTTAAAGAGTTACTGAATATACGGCATGAGAATTTTATCATTAAAAAAGATTCTGATGTTACTGAATAGTAAAATGATGGGAAAGATTACTTAGGTTTGAGGAGGTACTGTTAATTATATAGTAATATAATTGAATTCTTTAATTAAAGAAAGTAGCTTGCTGTTGGAGAGTTTACTAGTGGACCTTTACACAATACCATCTTTCCTGCTCTGTTTCAGCCTTGCTGTACGCAATGCCAGTGTTGCTGTATAATGTTATCCTAAGGCTGTACAATCTGGGGGACGATATGATGTAAAATGTTACGTTATCCTGAAAACCAAAACCGTTTTCAGATCTCTGCTTCTGTGTCTAATATGTTCAGGGATAGTTGTTTTAAAACCTGTGTAATAATGTCTCCCAGCATGCTCTAGGTACCAGTGAAGAGAATGCCAGCTGCTAATAGGAGGCTAACTCAGTTACCCTCATTTGCTTAGCAAGCCATTGGATCATCAGTCCCTGAAGGTCTTAGACCAGGAGAGTGTATTACTGGAACCCCAGGGGACACAGTAGTCTCAACTTATACCTTCTGCTAAAGAGATCTTATCACTGACAACACGTTATATCTAAATGGGGTAGAGGTTAATTGGTTAGAGGTGAAGTAGTTAATTATAAAGGGAAATTTGTGTATGCATGCCACAGTTGATTACTCTTCTCATCTCCCACCTGTTCCCATAGTCAGTGATTTCATTGCGTATTGCCCTATTCGCATCCCTCCTAGTATTAGAGTCTTGAGAAGTGGAATTCTCTTTGCTCATTGTTATGATCTCAAGCCCCAATGAAATACCTGTAAAATCAATGATTAGTCAGTAGATGGATAATTATTGATAGACTAGAACAGACCTATTATTAACAGTATATCAGTTTTTTATGAGAGAGAAGGCATGACTAAGAGCGTGAAGAGGATTGGTCATATCTGTGTGAGTCAGGAATCAGAAAGAGATGAATACTGGTGGGCAGCCCACTTCCTCCTCTTCTTCCTCCTTGTTTGATAGAACCTGGACCTAAACCCATGTACTGGTACTGCCCACATTCTGGAGTACACCCCTCCCAGGTAAGTCTCCATGGAAACACTCTTGCCAGCATCCTCAGACATGTGTCTCCTAGATGATTCCAAATCCTGTCAGATTGATAGTGGTAGTCTACATAGTGAGACCCACCTTTCTCTAATGCATACAGCCTTACTGTATCATTTGAGTCAGTTGCAGATATGTGGTGCTTCATGGCTCAACACTTTCAGATATACTCGCTCCTAAGAACAAAGACACAAGCCAAAATGTAGCAACCATAATTGGGAAATGAAGTGTTAGTGTAATACAGTCCATCTTTCTACTGTTTTAGGGAAATGGGTCTTGGCTTATGACTTTTCCAGTAATGCCTGTTAACTGAATTTCTTTAAATAGTTTTTGAACTCTGAACCTTTTCATAAACATTTAAAAAGTGGCCTATCATTTGCTATATCTTTACCTAGTGGCTACCTCTTTTTTACAGATTCTACTGTAACATTTGCCTTGCTCACCCCACTTGCTCCTTACTGCCCGTTTTAAAACTTTCTGCTGTTTGTTTAATGTTACTGCTATCTCTATTCCTTAGATTTGCTGGGATGCAGGTAACAGTTATGGACTGTGTATCACTTCTATCAAGTGCTTGAAAAATACATCATGAAGCTGTTTTAAATGACAGGGAAAAGGCGCAGTAAAACTTCAACTCTTCTTTTTAAAAGAATGCCAAGCAGTACTCTTCTGAAACTACTAGGGACTCAGCTAGGTTTTATAACACTTGGCTTTTCAGTCACAAAACGTGTAAGCAATGGGTTATCTATGTGTAATTATAAAATATTGAAGTCTACATAAATGGCTAGTGGTCAGTATTGTGTAACACTCTATGTAATACACAGAGTATTTCATATATAAAAGAAGTTCTCTGTGAACTATTGATGGGTTATTCTCAAGGTAGACTTTTAAAAATGTTAGTATGAAAAGGTATTTATTATATGCCATTCTTTCTGTAAGCAACAATATGTACTAGTTAACTCCTGTGTTTTGGTTTTGGCATCTTTATGTTGTCTCTTAGCCCCACCATGTACCAGAGTTATGCCATGTCACTGCTGTGTACTTTTGTCTTGGACACTGTCTTCCTCAGTCTCTTGGATTATTCTACTCTAGAGACAAGCACGATGCTGTATTGTGAGCGACCTGTAGAGAGTCCAGTAAGGTGGCACTGGAGTAGCTGCCCAGTCAGATGAGCTGAGACCTGCCAGCCACATCCCGTGAAGGCTGAAGTAGATTTCCAGTGTCAGTAACGCAGAAATAGATTCCTGGTATATAGTGAAATGTTCACTTAATCATTTTAAACTTTTTCCTTTTGTAAAATGAAACACAGGAATAATAAACCAGAAAACATTAAAATTGGTAATATTCAAGAAAGTTGAAATTTCAGAAAGGAAGCCTGGGAAGAGTAGGACAGGAAAACCTGAGAAGTATAGCAAAGTAATGAGAGTCCAGAGGTATTTCCTAGAGAGGACTGCTGTGGTGTCAGCTTAACCAGAAAGTCTGTCATGCTTGCTAAGGAAGTCGGGGTTGAAGAGGAAATCCCAGACCCTGAATGCAGACAAGTCAGATAAATCTTGTGTGTAAGCAGGGCTGGTACTTGAGAAGACACCAAGACAATTGCCGTGTGTCTAGGGCGTGGACACTGAAGTGTTAAAGATAAATACATACTTGTAGAAAACAGAAAACTCACAGGCAGAGTTGTACAAAATTGGTGGGTGTGGCAGGCAGGAGTCTCCTGTATTCAGTTTCCAAATTTTCTGTCTTTGAAATTATTTCCACTGGAAAGTGTTTAAGCATTCCTGGAGAGAGCGGGTGCTGCTTAGCTGAGGGATCTAAACAACAGTGAGTGTGTATTCTCTGCTTCCCGGGAACTCCAGCCTTCTTAAATTGCTATTTAAGATCGATCTCTCTCTCTCTCTCTCTCTCTCTCTCTCTCTCTCTCTCTCTCTCTCTCTCTCCTCAAGAATAGATGTTTCTTTTCAAATGTGAATGAAATTTAAGCTTCCCTTGTCATTTTAGGCCAGAACATTTTATGAGCATTGTCACAGTTACTAATTTTTCATTTTTTATCTTGTTTTGAAGCTAATTACTGGGCATTTAGTTCCTTGACTTTGGAAGCAGGTGCTGTTTGTATGCTTTTGCCGTAAGTTTTCTACAAGGCCACAGTAGACTGCTCCTAACTAAGTGACAGTGTCACAGGTGTGGTAACTCCCTCCTGAAGGACGTTTTACTCTGCTCGCACACTAAGTACACTAACTGGTTCTTAGGAAGCTTTGTGGGTGACCACATGTGCCAGGCAGTACTTGCTTGAGGAATGGATCAGGTGTACTTAGAATAGCAGCAGTTTAAGAGTCTCTTGATTTTATACATTTGATCATAACCCCCTGACAGCTTCAGAATCCTGTACATCTTTTTTTTTTTTTTTTTTTTTTTTTTAAACTGTGGACATTGGGAGTCTCTGGAATTGACAGCCTGACCGGATTGGAGAGGAGTCCAGGGGATGCTATGCTTTCATTCCCTTTGCGAGAACGTAGGAAGTGTGTAATTATCTGAAATGACTGCATCATCTTCTATATGAAAATGTCTCTTAAAGGAAGTAGTGCTTATAAGCCTAATTGGATAGGAAATCAACCCCAGATAAGAGAAGCGTATACAGTGGAAAGCCTGTCTGTCCATGGCTCTGTGGCTCTGAGGGCCTCACCCCCTCCTGTCTAAGCACATTGCTCTTATTCCTGGTGAGAAGGGGTATTCTGGCTACCAGTTCTTAGGTCTATCTTCTTTCCCTTGAGACTTCTGTCTTTCTTTTTTTCCTTGTTGTGAGAACAATTTTATCGCCCTTTACAATTCTAGTTATATGTATTTGGCTTCAGTGTTTGGAAATGGGCCCAGGTAACTGAAAAGGAGCCCTATTTCCCTATTGATGTCCAGTCTTTCCATTGTTGTTTTTCTATTACTCTACTCCCCTCTATTGCACTGAGAGGGAATGATAGATTGCTTCTGACAGGACCAAAAATGACTTGTTTTTAAGAAGTTATTTGCATGCCAGGGGCAATGACAGGCAGACTTAGGTGTCTCCAGAAGAACAGTGCAGTGCGTTTGTGCACTTGTTTGCAAAATTAGTCTTCTTTTCATTTTCAAAACCTAATCACTTCTTGCCTATAGTTTTTACAGAAGAAAAGTGAATATCCCAAACAGAAACATGAATGGTGATGATGTGGAAGCAAAGACGAGCTAGGGAAGGAAGTCCAAATGAGAGTGGACGAGACACAATCCTCTTGAGTGCCGTCATCTCAGCTGTGTGTGGTCCTGCTTGCTGGTCATAAGGCTGTATAGAAAATTGTCATATCCTCGAAGGCATTAACAGCTCATTCCTAGTCTCATAGGAAGTCCTGGGTCCCTTTCTATTCTCTTGTAGTTGTTTAACCATGGCACCGGTGCCACCGCCGCCTTCAGGTACTGTGTCAGGGAGTCAGATACCATGCTGACACAATAGTGCTGTCATTTGAATTAACAAGGTTTGGAACCAAGAAGCCTCCTGAAAGAGGCAAGGGCCATAAGTCATATCCATAGACATAAGCACTTCAATATGACTTTCTTCTAGGACACAGGAAATAATGTTGAGTTTATATGGTTTGTTTCTGAAAGAAAGGAAAGTGAAAGATTAGTCTTAGTTTTTTTCTTTAGATCTTTATGTGATACTTTTTTAGGAAAAAAAAACTGTTAGAACTAATCTATGGTTTAAACAAAAGTGAAAGTAAAGATATTTTGAGCAAATTGGTTCAAAAATGTGAAGTAGAAGAATTTAAATATACTCAAAAATAAAAAGTATATTAAGATTTATAAGGACAATGACATTGTATATAATGAAAAATATAAGAAAATTTTAAAGGATTTACAGAATGCCTTACGTTACCAAAAAAAATGGCTATACCCACATAGTGAAAATCAGCATCCAGTGCATAGGGAAGAGAACATTCTATGCTCTTGTATATAGCATCTTTTAAATTTTATTTTTATTATTATGTTTGGGGGGATGCCCACGCACACAAATGGATACAAGTGGGCCACAGGTATGTCATGGTACTCTTGACATTTAGAAAGTTTTGCTCAAAAAGATATAGAAATGAGAATGTCCTTCTCATGGACCAAAGTCACCAGAGAGTCTTAGCATCCCTTTTCCGTGGGGGGGGGGGGGGAGAGGGGTATTTTTCAGCAGTGTGCTGGAATTAGCAGTGATTGACAGCTAAACTGGCTATTGGAATATCGGAGGCAAGCTATCATGCCAAATTTTAAGAAACTATGTCCAACCAATTGGCAGAAATAAGCTTTGAGAAATAAGTAGCATTTTTTAAATTTCATTTTTATTATTCGATGTTTAATTAAGCTTGTATGTGGTGGTGGTGGGGTGCCCTTGCACACTAATGGATGCAAATGTACTACAAGTATGCCAAGGTGCTCTTGACATAGGCAAGCATTATTCTTCTCCTTTCAGACCTAAACAATTTCATGTAACATCAGCTTCAAGTTGAGGCATTTGGGGGAAAAATTATCAAATGACTAAAACAAGAAAACAGCATAACAACATTGCTGACACAGAGGCAAGCCGAGTCTGTTTAGTTGACTCTAACATCCCTCTCCTTTCCTCGGCCAGTTTGTGTATGACAGCTGCCTTTGTACCTACTCATGGGCATGTCCCTGTTTTGTAATTGCTGCCAATTTAGAACAGACCTCTTCCTCCTTAGACTCTTTCCTCAGATCCTCAGCCAGTGCCCAAGAGCTCAAACTGCTGTCTCTCACACCCTCTACTTGTGTATGGGACTGCTTACTCACAGGCCGGGCGTGCGCTCTCACTACTGTAGTCAGCCTGGTTTGTTCAACTTCTGATACAGCCTCAGTGCTATTTGCTGGTGGGACACTAAGAGGTGTTTCTCAGGATGTACATTCTTCCTTTAGTGTTGAATATTTTGTTGATTTTGTTTGTGGGGTTTGTAGACAGGTACAAAACATCAGTTTTTCTTCAATTCAGCATGCTAGCACTGGAGTGAGTATTGGATTGGTGCAGGTACAAGGATGGAGAGACCTGGCGGTGCTGTCCTCTAAGGTGTGTTTTCATGTACTAACAAAAGCAGGTCTGCTCTATTCACCAGTCTCTTCCCTTAGTACCAGATTCTAACAAAAGGCATGTGAGTTCTGGACAGTTTATTTTACATGGAGTGTGGAATTCTACTTACCTCAAAAGAAAGCTACATTCTTGGAATATATTCACAAGAACTGTAGTGCCGTGGTGTGTGCCCAACACAATAGGTGTAGTTTTAAGATACCCCACCCCCTACCCCCCAGAATGCTTTTCTTTCTTTCTTTTTCTGCTAGTTTCTTTAAAGAGAGAAACAGATAAACTTGGTTTTGCAACTCAGTTGTAATGATTGTAGCACACGCACTATCCTTCTCTTCCCTTCTGGTGGCCAGTTGGGACAGTAGGTTGTGTGCCCGTCCTAAAGGAACTGAGTTTCTGTTAGTTCCATCATCTGCCCTCCGATAGACCTGTCTCCAGATCTGATGGGTTCTCACTTTAGTCTCCATCAGTAGAAACTATAGACTTATACAAAGCAGAGAAACACACTGAGGATGCCAAGGAAATAATTGAATCCTGAGTTTAAAATTTTCACTCTTTCAAACAAAATTTTTACTTAAATCTATTAAAGTCATCAAGATGATAAAACATGAGGCTGCCAAGGATCCCAAAATAGCCTGCTGGGGTTTTATACCAATTACAGAGCTCTTAGGTAGGCAGTCTTTGTCACCATTCTTAGATAACTCTATGCAGAAGCCATTATACAAATGACTGCGTCTATCAATTGGGTTACATTTACTCAAATGAATGGATAATATCTATTGCTAACGGAATGAGAGACTGGGTGAGAATCATTTTCAGTCTCTGGCTTAGTGCATTCTCTAAAATGTATGGCTGTTTAAAATGTAAATTTATTTCAAATAGTTTTCTATCTTTGTCACATTAGATTTCCTATATATATCTAATTCAAATTTTGTGTCTAAATTTATTTGGGTTAGAGACATATACTTTGAAAGAGTACAAGATGAATCCAGAATATTGTCCCTTATAAATATAATCAGTCACGAACTATCTGGCTGTATAATTTGTCGCTGTCTAAAAGAAAAAAAGCCTAATACCTCTATACTAGACCCTATATACTAGACATGATATAGGTATAGGGAGGGACTTTCTCCTAGGACTCGGTTCAAGAATTAAGGCCAACAATTGACAAGGGGAAAGCTTCTACACCGCAAAAAACAAAACAAAACAAACAACAACAACAAACCTCATTTAAATAGTTGAAGAGGAAGGCCACAGAATGTGAGGGAGTCTTTGTCAGCTATATATGTGACAGGGGCTTAATAGCCATAATATATAAGAAATTAAAAAAATAAAGCATCAAAAAACCAAACAACCCATTTAAAAATGGACTTAGGATCTGAACAGTGAGTTCACAAAAGAGTAAAACTGGCTTCAAATTATATAAAAAAATGTTCAACATCCTTAGCAATCAGGAAGTACTAACTTTGAAATTTCATCTTACACTTGTCAGAATGGCAAAGATCTACAAAACTACATACAATAAATGCTGGAGAGGATGTGGGGGAAAGGGTCCCTGCATTCACTGTTGGTATAACTGAAAACTGCTGCAGCCACTCTGGAAATCAACACAGGGAATCCTAAAAACACAAAACCAATCTTTGTGACCTGTGTTTACCACTCCTCTGTACATACCCACAGGACTTAAGATCCTGCTCCGTACTTAGCTGTGTTCATTGCTTCTCCAACCACAGTAATTAGGAATGGAAATAACCCTAAATGTCCTTCAACTGATGAGTGGATAGTGGAATTCAGGTATGTATACACTTGCAAGACCATTCAGCAGCAAAGAAAAATGAAATCATGAACTTTGCAGAAAAATGGATGGAATTAGAAAAGGTCATATTGAGCCAGGCAGTGGTGGCAGCACACACTTTTAATCCCAGCACTCGAGAGGCAGAAGCAGATGAGTTGCTGTAAATTCAAGGCCAGTATGTTCTGCTGAGCAAGTTCCAGGACAGCCAAGGCTACATGAAGAAACCCTGTCTTGAAAACCAAAACAAAAAAAGAAAGAGGAGAAGGGAAAGAGGTGGGGGTTCATACTGAATGAGGAAGCCCAGACCTAGAAAGACAATTCTTCTCCCAAGTCTGCAGGTATGAATCTATGGCCTGAAGTAACTGCATAAGTCAGAAAAGGGACAGCTAGGCTGTGGTAGAAGTTGGGAGCACAGGAAGGAGGGCAGTCGAGAGGAGATTTATAGGGTACATGTGACCGAATGGGGAAATGGGAGAAATGTGGTGTGTTAATTAGGAAGTGAAGGGAGATAAATACAGAAAAAGAGAGTAAAATCCTTAAGGAATTAACTGTGTATCTAGAAGTACTCAAAATACATGTAAGTGTGTATACATACATATCTTAAATGAGAAATCCCTTCTGGGCTGGTGTAGTGTTTTACCCAAGAGCCATAGACTACCTGACTTCTGATACCCCAGCAACAGTAATGAGAAGACTTCTTTTGAGTCCTTGGTCAGAGTCCTCTAAGAGACTTCCAAAACATTATAGGCTACTGCTGTTGCTCTTGGTTGTCCCTCTCTTCCCAGGACGCAAGGTAAGCCCGCATTGCTGAAGACACTATGCATATTACAGAGGGCCCGAACTGAGGACTAGCTTTCTTGATACCAAAAGGCACCAAATACTTGGAATAATGTGTATGTTTGTGTGTGTGTGTATGAAATTTGTGACCTGTTCTTTTTTTTTTTTTTTTTTGGTTTTTCGAGACAGGGTTTCTCTGTGTAGCCCTGGCTGTCCTGGAACTCACTCTGTAGACCAGGCTGGCCTCGAACTCAGAAATCCGCCTGCCTCTGCTTCCCGAGTGCTGGGATTAAAGGCGTGCGCCACCACGCCCGGCTGTGACCTGTTCTTAACTGCACCGCCTACTACCCTTTCCTGGTCCCCCCACGTCAGACTTGCTTTAAAAAGTATCATCTCAGCCGAGCATGGTGGTGCATGCCTTCAGTAGTGAGGGTGAAATAGGATCACAAGGTTGAGGTTGGCCTAAAAATTTAGGCTGTCTCAAAAAACCAAAAACTACTAAGGTCACAGCAATAAAATATAAACAAAAATGTTAAGGAGTATCTCTGTGGGAGGACAGACTGCATTGCAGCAGTCAGGGAAGGGGGACCAACAGGACAGGACTAGGACAAAGAATAGCAACTTCATTGACAGTCTAGAACAGACAAAAAGCTCAGCGGCACAGTCTGTGTGGCCTAATGTAAATGTGTGCTTGTAATGCTGTGACCACGGTTACGTCTGCATATGTACATTTACTCTCCAGCAGTGAGTGTGGTCTGCTGTCACTTTCTTTGACAGGCACTTCTGTTTGAATTAACTTGTAAAGAAAAAAAATTAATAGCCATCAATAAACTAATCAGACATGTGACATATAAGACCCATATTCATTTTCTGTTTTCTGGAAAATGCTGCCTAAATATAACTCACTTGTAAAATGGAGGGACTTTGGTTTTAGAAGATTACAATTACATATTCACTAATAGGCTAAAAGTAAATTATCTAGAAGAAATAAGTGCTGATATTTAAATTATAATAATTCAAAATACCAAATAAGAAAAACAGAGACAGGGCAGTCAGTTACTTCTTTTTTTTTTTTTTTTTTTGGTTTTGGTTTTGGGTTTTCTGTTTTGTAGTTTTTTGTTTTGACATAGGACCCTATTTCTTATGTAGTCTTCCCTGTTCTGGAATGACAATGCTGTACCTTCCCCAGCTTCCTTGTGGTGGGATTAAAGCTTATACCACCATCCCTGTCCATAGTTTGTTGTGAGTAAAATGTGGTAGCTGAATAGAAGTTGAATGGCTGCATTCAGCTAGCTCATGCTTATAGTGGAAGCACAAAGTGGGGGTTGTTGAAAGCTCCAGGCTAGCCTGGGCTCTGTTGTGAGACCTCTCAAAAAAGCAAAGCAAACAAACAAAACAAAACTCCCAGTTGATAATTGGCACAGGGTCTTTTATTTCAGGATAAGGATAGTAAATAGTATGGAAAGCGATGGTCACTTGCATGCTGGGTGTGCATGTGTCTTACTGGATGCCGTCATTAAACACCCAGAGGTACAGCCTTTAGCTAGCTGTGTTACCCTTTTCTGTTGCTTGTGAAGTTGAACAGGTACCAGAGGCTGGGCAGTTTCTAAAGAAAGGGAACAAGCGAGCTCACAGTTCTGAAGGCCTGTCACCAATCCCTGCTGCTTAGCTTTGCTGAGGCCTCTGTGATAGGAGTAGATGTGAGTGTGGTGGCCGGATGGAGAGTGAGAAAGATGAGCGGTCAAGCTTGTTTTTTACAGTCACCCATTACCAAGGAAACTTTCTGTGGGAGACTAGCATTCATTTTTGCCAAAACTTGATACTTCGGACTATATATATTTACTTTGGAATGAGCCCATTTCCTAAAGAGTCCCACTGTTTCTCAACATTGCCATACTAGGGACCAAACTTGAAACCTGTGAACCTGTAGAAGACACTCGCTGGCACCATCAAAGGTTATCTTACATGCGGTCTCAGAGCACAGTGGATCTCACGAGAGTTTTGAGAGTAGTTTGGGAGGTTTCCTTACAGGGTCTAGTCCAGGCTTTTACCTGTGTTTCAGAAGGGATAGGCCCTCTAGGCATACAGCACATGGGGGCGGGGGTGGGAGGGTGGGGAGGTTGAGGCAGGAGGGTCACAAGTTCAAGATGTGCCTGGGTCCTTGAGTAAGATTCTTTTTCGGGAAAGAAAGAAACAGGCTAATATAAGTGCAGAGATAATTACAAGACTCAGGTTGACTCTAGGAATGATGCCAGACTGACAGTGTCATCCTTTAGAAAGCAAGTCACTCTAAGCAAGGATTGTGGTCACTGTTCTAGCTGTTTAATGACCGTACGTAGGAAGAAGCATTGTTCTCTGTGTTCTCATCCCATCATTTTGGAGACAATCATTACCAAGAGGGAAGATGTCCATTTCTTCAATTTTAAAATTAAATTCCTATATATTATAAATAAATATTAAATATAAAGATAAAATGGTAATACTAGGTTCATGTTACTTTAAAATTTGTTTCAAGCCCCAGGCTTTAACATGCCGACTAATGTGCATAGTAAACTTTAATGAGGTTTTATAGACTGTTGCATATCAGGGTTGGTTCCTTTTGGTGTAGAGAGGGAGAGAGACTGACTCCCATCATTCTTACTGTTACCACTATTTTGGGGGTCATTATTTTAGAGTAGTCTTTCTCTTTTGATTTACTAATAGGTTTATCAGTTTCTCTACTTTTCTTCTGCTGCGATTACAACTTTCTGGGAACACAGCCTCCCAAAAGAGGACAGTAATATAAAATGCCACCCTCTTTTCACTGGAGGAAAAAAAAAGGCAAAACAAAACAAAAACTCATGTTATTATAGAGAAGGATAATGGGGAGTGGGGAATGTGTTTTCTCATATTCTGTAAGTGTTCTTTTAATTGAAAAACTTTCAAGGGGTTTAATGAGAGAAGATGAACACTGCCCTTGGTTACACAGAGCAAATAAGAACCAGTTATTGGTGTAAAAGCCAGATGCTTTAAATTGTGAATCACATTCTTCATTGTTACTATCTTGGATATTCTCTGTGGGTCAAGCAGTATTGGGTGTTTTATTTGTATTATCCCTGACCCTCAGAGCAACCCCATAAAGTAAGTTTTCTTTTTTAAAAATTGAGAAACATGAGATTTGGAGGAAGGTTAAATGACTTGGTCAAACTCACATGGCCTGAATTTGTTTGAAGTGTTTCAGCCCTAACAGTGAAGCTCTTTGTTAGAATTCCTCAAGTGATTCCCAAGTCCGGCAGGCCCTGTCCTGCCCCTGGAGACATGTATGTGGTGGAGGGTTTCATTCAGTTCTCCACAGTCATGGACACACACCATCTCTCTCAGCTTTATGATAAAAAGGAAAGTAGAAGCAGAGTTCCAGCCTGCTGTAATGAGACAGGTTAAAAAGAATTGAATAGCACATTGTATTTTAAGTACACATCAAAGAATCCTGATTTATCCTGACATGGCTTGTTGGTTCTGAGAATGTGGGTTTGATTTCAGGGCTGCAGAGCCTTGCGTTTAGCCTCCTTGCTCTTCTAGCATTTGACTGTCAGTTCCTGGCGTTTTCACATTCTGTTCCACAACATCGTATTGCTTTCTCCTATCTAGAAAGATAGACATCTCCCTATCACCACATTTCCTTTAAGTTAAACTGAAGAATCAGCCGGGCAGTGGTGGCGCATGTCTTTAATCCCAGCACTTGGGAAGCAGATGCAGGCCCAGATTTCTGAGTTCGAGGCCAGCCTGGTCTACAGAGTGTGTTCCAGGACAGCCAGGGCTACACAGAGAAACCCTGTCTCAAAAAACTGAAGAACCTACTAGTTCTCACTTCTCCAGAGCTGAACCACTAGAAAGGATTTGCATTTTTATATATTCAAAATTAAATGCATTTGATAACACCAAGAGAAGAGTAAATATTTTGAAATAACAATATATATAGCCTTCTAGAAGTGCTTGGCCACTCGTTTCATGAACCCACAGCTTACCTTACCATGATACTGTAGTGGAAGCGCCTAGTATGTGGCCTTGGACTATCACAGAAAATATAGCATCATTTTTTTTTTCAGATAATCCCTATTGATGCATAGAATCCCTATTGATGCATAGATGTAAATGATACAGTTCAAAAACGGATTCTGTCAAGGACAGGCAACTTAGAATGCTAATGTAACACTTCACTGGAAATTCCACCATCCAGCTGCTGTAGTCCTTGAATGTTCCAAGAGTTAGTATTTATGGTACTAGCCTTTTAGCAAGGCCGGTGGGTAGTTTTACATAAACACGGTGAATGCACTCATGAGAGAAAAGTACATCCATCAAAGAATTAGACATATCAAGATACTCAACGCTGTCTCGTAATGTTTGCATTATTTTATGTGAGGTATTTTACAATGCTTATTTCAAAAGTGTTTTTTGAGTCAACCTGTAGGCAAAATTGATCTCTTTCTATAAGAAGCTGTTTGATGTGCAGAACCTGCTGTCTCAGAGCTGTGAGACTGTACGAACACACACATTGTGATTTATAGGAACCATATTGTTATCTTTGAAAGGAAGATTGCGTCCCTGCAGTCCTTCCTTTTATCGGGATGCTTTGCCTTTTGAATGCACCAGCCTGCAGTAGCTCTAGCATTTTCTGACGCGCCTATTTAGGAACTGTCAGACCCTTGCTTCTTGTGACAAGTTTAACCCTAAAGAATTACAAACTAATGTGGAAGTCCATCATGGGACTAGTTTTCTAAGAACTGTCTTTGACGTCATTGAGCAATGAGGTAGACTAAATTAAAAATGAATGTGGTGGGTGTGATTTAGAAATTAAAGACATTAAGGACTAGTTATAGAACTATTGTAAAAAGTTAGTAATAACAGTGAGAATGGAAAAAATTTCAAGCAGAGAGGAGATGATAAATGGGTAATGTGCTGGCAGAACTTGTAATTTGATGTGTTGGTTTAATTTCTTAGGTTTTAAAAGATGTGGGATGACCACTTCTTACAAAGTTAAATACATATTTAAAATGCGACATGGCAATCAGCGTTACTAGATGTTTGCCCAAGAGAAATGAAATCGTATGTCCATTTGAAATGGTTTCTATAGATGTTTATAGTAGCCTCATTTATAACTGCCAAAGACTGGAACTTGGAAAAGGATAATCAAATTAAATATGTCTATGTTATGGAATAATGCTTAACAATTAAAAAACCTACTCTGTTTAGTGTCAAGGACAGATTTCAAAAGCATTTACACAAGTAAAGAAAAAAACCTAGACTCAAAAGTTTATGTGTTCAGTAATTCCATTTAGATGACATTGTGTGACTTAGAAGTGTAAGGACATTGTGGGGCTGGGTCAGAGTCAGTCCTCAGACACATGCAAGTCCTTGGGTTCAATCCCCAGCAGTGGGGGAATAAAAAGAAGAGATGTCAAGTAAACAGAAACTTAGAGACAGAAATTAAACAATATTGGCATGAAACGAGGCTTCACAAAAGCCTGGAAAATTTTAGGGTGCAATAAAAATATTCTACGTGTTAGTAGTATCTAAGAGACGATTCAAGTGGTTAAGAACATTTGCTACTCTTGCAAAGGTCCGCAGTTAGATTCTCAGCACCCATGCTGGAGACTCGTAGCTGCCTGTAACTCTAGCACCAGAAAAATCTCAACCCCCCTTCCTGGCTTCCACCAGCACATTCTTACACATGCGTGAGCACTCGTGTGTGTACATACATACACATACACAAAAACACACAGTAAAAAATTTTAAATATTTTGCAAATGCAAACATACTAGTCATGATAGTATACACTTTTAAATCTCAGCATTCAGGAGACAGAAACAAGTTGGATCGCTGTAGCCTACATAGTGAGGTCTCCTCCCTCTGGAAAAAAAAATACAAATGTAAAATATACATGAGTACATAATATGGAAAAACGCTTGTATCATATTACAGAACATCCCTGGTAGTGTAAAAACATTCCCTATAGCATTTATAGTTTTCAGTGAAATTTGGTAGTTATGTGTACCCATTTCAGTCTTGAAGTTAAGGTTGTTCATTGGTAGGTAGGTCTTAGAAAAATATCTACATACATAGCATGATGGCACAGGCCTTTAATCCCAGCACCCGGGAAGCAGAGGCAAGTGGATTTTGTTACTATAGACTACCTGCTCTATAAAGGGAATTCCAGGTCAGCCAGGGCTTTACAGTGAGACTGTTCCCAAGAAACAAAAACACCCCCACCAAAAAGGCACTGTATCCCCACTGCTGGGGTGCACCTGTAAAACCATTGTTGGGAGTCAGGCTGGGGATCATCAGCACAAATTCAAGTCCAGCCTGTGTCAACTTACTGATCCAGGGAGGGGAAGGGAAGAACGAAAGAATGGAAAGAAAGCATAAAAGATTATCATCAGTATAGCATGAACTCTTGCCGAGAGGATCAACTATGCAGTTCACTTTTCTAAACTACTTCCTTTTTTTTTTTTCAGAGCAAACATGATAATTGGATTTTTTATTTAATTGTAGAGTCCTTCACTTGCTATTGGATCAGTATTGGATGACTTGTAAATAGTGGGCATTCTGAGCTCTAAGGTCACAGACCCTTGTAGGTTTTTCCTTGTTTTGGAAATAGTCATAGAAGATTTTAGAATGAAAACAGTAGGCTAGTTACTCCCCCCTCCCCCACCCTTGTTTCTATGTAATAGAGTAGCTGTGGGAGATTGGTGTGCAGGAGGGTCTAGCCTTAGTGGTTTGAGAGTAGTTAGCTGGTCATGTAGCTAAGTTCTTTCTACAACCGTGTAACTAGTTCAGAGACTTCAAACCAAAACACAATGAAATACATCACCTAAACTAATATTTTCTTCCCCTAAATAGGCTGTGGGTTTAGCTTAGAGAATCGATTTCTTGTGTAAGATGGTACGTCAATGCAAAGCTTTCTGTATTGTCTTATCAGAAGCTCGGGGCACTCTTCAGCACTCTCTATAGACTACCTGCTCTAGAGGGAATTCCAGGTCAGCCAGGGCCTTACAGTGAGACTGTTCCCAAGAAACAAAAACACCCCCACCAAAAAGGCACTGTATCCCCACTGCTGGGGTGCACCTGTAAAACCATTGTTGGGAGTCAGGCTGGGGATCATCAGCACAAATTCAAGTCCAGCCTGTGTCAACTTACTGATCCAGGCAATATCAACAGTCAGTTCGTGGTACTGCTGGACACTTAGCAATGGGGAGTCCCCGCATTAACTTGATAGTGGAGGTTCTTGACTGAGGTCTGTACAAAGCTCTTCCTTGAGACACCCAAGTCCAGGAATTAAAGCATGCTATGGAGATGTGAAATACATTGATCACTTGAATAGACCCAGAAGAACTTCCTTTATTCCTCTTCCCGTGCCCAGGTGTCCATGTTTATATGCTCGGCGCTTCACAGTAGTTCTGATAGGAAAATTTTGGTGTATTATATCATTTAAAGCTACTAATTCTTTGCTTTATAAAATGTTCTTGTGCTTCACAATTTAGTTTCTTTCTTCTAGCGTACATATATCTTGTCTTCCAAGGCTCAAATTTAGTGATTCTTTGTCTAGGCATTAGCTTAGTTACTGAGCCTGATAGATGAGTATGAAACTAGACACTCATGTGACTGCTTCAGGATCAGTTTATTAACTAATGAATATGACAGCCACTGGGCATGGTGGTATATGTCTGTAATTCCAGAACTTGGGAGACTGAGTTCCAGACCAGCCTAGGCTGCATAGCAAGGAACAAGCTAGGCAGGCCAGAGACACGGGTGAAGTGGAGACAGGCGACTTTTCAGTTACATTTCTTTCATTTCATGTATAATGTGAGCTGTCACTGCTGGGCACACACAGTGTGGTGTAAAAACAGAGGTCAGAATTTCTTTTCAGTCTCTTACTACTTTTAACCTGTGATTTCCATGTTCATAAACTTCCCATGTTATTCCATCTCTGAAAAACAAAATGGCTCATTTTTACAAAATGGTCTGCTTTGATCCTGCGAGTTGTTGGATGTAAAGACCCCTCACAGTGTCAACACTGGGGTAAATCAGTAATCATGGCTTCTATATGTAAGTTTCCAAGAGAAAAGTTTCCCTGCATCCTAAGAGAAAGAGAGGTTATTTCTGACTGTGTCAGAGAAATAGGAAGGGGAGGTTTATTTTTGGCCTGACAACATTTTAAAAACATTAATTTGTGTATCTCTGTGGGCACCCATCTTTTTGCATGTATCAATATTTGGTATTAATGACTATTAAAAAAAAAAACCCAAACATTGTCCCTACCTGTTTTCACTCCCCTGTATTATAATGAACACTGGGATGTGAAGCCAGCTCTTCTCACTCCAGCCTGCTCTTTGTCTGCTTCCCGGCACACCTCTTATCACCCCTTAGTGAGAGGGAGAGAGAGAGAGAGAGAGAGAGAGAGAGAGAGAGAGAGAGAGAGAGAGAGAGAGAGAGAGAGAGAGAGAGAGAGAGAAAGAAGGCCAGTGTCCGTAGAGCACCGTGCTCTCCCTGCTAAAGTGAAACAGATCTGGTGGTGTGGCTGCTGTAAGCAGCTCGGCTTTGCTGTCAGTGTACAAAGGACTCTAGATTCATTATGTACCAGTTCCTGCGAGGCAGAGTGTGAGAAATGGCTTCGGCTGTTGACTGATTGTGGTCCTTGGGCACCAGATAGTGGATGCTGGAATGTATTGCAGAAAAGCTGATTAAAGCCCTGGATCTCTAACAGTTAGAGTAGCGTCATCTGTAATGCATACTTACATGTCTCTTTTGAAGCATTGCCTTATTATCAGCCCATGCAGAAATAATATTTTTGCAAAAATGTGCATTTTGCAAAATTGCATGCTGTGCATGATTAGGACCTTTGTCCATAGACTGATTGGGACTTTGAGGTGCCTGAGTCCTTTGCTGTTTTGTAACTTAGCTTATTGGAATTATATTTCACCATGACTTGGACATCAGGAGTAGGTGCTTGAGGTCAAGTGTATGTGTACATAGTACAGGATGTCAGCTGTCAGAGCCTGGTATCTCATCCCCATGCCCTGGGTGCTGGAGTAAAGTATAGGTGGGGAATAGTTATGTAGTCAGTAAGCTGGAAGATGCTTAAATGCAGTGATTTTGCAACCCTCCTTTAGGAAACAAACATCCAATGTTTTCTCAGCATGTTCAAACTTAGTCCTTTCATGCAGTCTGTCTCATTGTCCTGCGGGTGTCACTGGGTTGTCCAGAAAGAGCCAGCACTTCCTGTCTTCCCTCAGGCCTTTCCTTCTCTCTCTCAGTCCTTACCTGAAAGCTTCTTTCTTCTTTAAAACGTCTTTAAAAACTGCTTTAGTCTCTCTCTCCCAGAAAGGCTTCCTTAGTCCTAGTTAGCCTGTTAGTAATCCCATTTAGACTAGCCAATAAGCACATAATAGTATTTCATAGGATTTCCTCACAATCTACTGTAATCATTTGCTTACTTCTTTTTCTGCTTTAATAGGATAATCTTCCTTGAAGTCAGAGGTGGCAGTGTTGTCTTTGAACATGGCATGTGCATATTGTTGTCTTTGAACATGGCATGTGCATATATATATATATATATATATATATATATATATACACACACACACACACATATATATACATACACACATACATATATACATATACACATATATACATACCTTTTGAATACATGAGTGGCTTTATAGATGTATTCCATAATTTGCATTATTTAGATTGTAATTATTCAGGCTTTTTAAGTTTTTAATTTGGCTTTATAACATGACATTCCTAGTATGTTTAACTTCCATACTGCTGTTAGAAAATGTATAATAAAGGTAAGTTTTTAACTCTTAATCCTTTTTTGGCCTGAAGATACAATTTGACTTTTGTGCAGTTATTTATTAAACAATTTGAACTACAGTTTATAGGAAATTGAAAAGACTAATTTTGTGATTCTGAAATTGTTCAGATTACTGTATGGAATTGGGGGGGTACATAGAACTGACTTTATTAGTATAAGATTCCCTTAATAACTTCTACATTTGAAAACATGTGATGATAGCTTCTAGATTTTAGCCTAGTTCCAATTCAAGACACAAGCGATATAATATTCATTAATAGCAGATCATAGGAGTTAAGCAGCTGCTCCTTGGTATCTTTGTAGAGTTTGTGTTGAAATAGCTCAGTTTTACATCAAAATACAAAGAAAGGTATAACTGCAAATTTTAAAGTTTTTTTTTAAAAGTATTTTAAAGTTATGGTATAACTTTTATTTGATCCAAAGTCTTCTTTTTCTAATATATACCTGCTAATTTTCACAGAAGGACATATTAAGACAATTTGTATAATCATTTCTTTAATGATATTACCAGCACAGTTATTGCATGAAAGCAATCACAGTTACAGTCCTGGCTGTTCTTTTTGTTTGTCGAAGGAGCAAACACAGTGTTGTTGTTAGTAAGGCTCCTCATCCTTCATTTGAGCAAGAGAAACTTGGGTGCTCTAAGGAATCTGCTATGGGAGACTTGGAAGTTCTGTTTTGAAAAATCCATTGTGGAAAAAAAGAAGAGAGTAAAATGACTCATACCATAACAATTAGTTACTTGTTTATTTCCAGAGACCCTACTTACTAAGGTTTACTGTTGGTAAAGTGTAGTACACCAAGCATAAAGGTTAACAGCACAGGCTAGGTTATCGCTGCCGGTTAAGACTGTGCTCTAGGCTTTGGTTTTTGGAGCACTGCCTCCAAGAGGCGCCTAGCATTTGGTACGTAGTTCACGTATTTCTAGTCTACAGACCTTCCCTATCAAGGCAAATAGCATCCGTGGTTCCATATTTACTGTGTGTTTTTTTTTTTCTTCTTGCTATAAAGCTCAGTGATGGTAATTAATTAAAAAAAAAAAAACTTTCCGTGGCATTACAAATAAAACAGGTTTTTTTGAAGGCTAGTAATTTGTACCGTTAAAGAGCCACGTTATTTTGCTTTTGTCTCAGAATGTATTATGCTTCACAAGTATACTGTGACAGCCTGAATACAAATCGGGGGGAAGGGACATTGTCTTGAGCTGGCGTGCTGTTATCAGAGGGAATGTGTTCCTGGACTCGAGGTTTAGCATTCATTGGCTGTCTGAAGAAAGCTATTTCATCTGAGGATTGGACAAGAAGCTGCGTCAATTTACTGCCCGTCTCCAAGGCACTGGTGATGCTGCCTTCACTAGCTGGCTAACGTCACGGCTCCATCACCCAGCGGGGTGTGGACTCTCTTTTCTGTTCTTCTCTGTTTAATTCTCTATTTGCTGCCTACTGCATTTCTTAATCTGTCTTCTGCCAAATGCTAACAGCATGATATTTTGCAATCATCTAGGTGAATACAAAAAAGACGAACTCCTAGAAGCTGCTAGGTAAGTGATTCCATTCATTTTAAGTAGTATAATGCATTTAAGGGAGAAACGGGTGTGTGGGGGAGCAGGTAGAAGAGTGTAAAGATTTATAATGTGATCTTTTCTTGCTGGGGTTTTAAGAGATAGTGTGGGTAAGATCTATTAAGTCTTTGTGTATTTCATTTTACATTGTTAGTGGACATAATGACAGAATCCTTCACTATACTGAGCACTGTAAAGCTAATTTTATTTTGTAACATATCTTGAGGTACTACCTGCAAACCTTTCAAAAGATATTCTTATTCTTGGAGTGTTTATATGCCTATATCTGTATTTTGCTTTAAAGATTTTCTTTTCCTAGCCACGCTTGAAGGAGAGACATAAAGTAAATGCTAAAATTCTCAGCTATTTTGTTGTTTGTGGTGGTAGTAGTAATGGTCATTTATAATCTAATTGATTACCTCTTTATAGATTTTGTATTTTTAAATTCTAATATTTTAGATAATTTCTAAGTGAAGTTTGTAATTAAAATGACTATGTAGATACATTTTTAAATGTGGAATGCTACATTACTCATGATACCATACCACCACATAATTAACAGGAATTATGTTAACTGAAATGAATATTATAGACATGCATTGTGATCCACGTTTAAACTCTATTGCAAAAGCCTTGTTGTTTTCCACTATAAAACAACTATAAATATTCATAAGAAGCTCTATAGCTTTACAGAAATTAACTTGCTGCCTTTTTATAGGAGTGGTAATGAAGAAAAACTAATGGCTTTACTGACTCCTCTAAATGTGAATTGCCATGCAAGTGATGGACGAAAGGTAAGTTATTTAAAATGCCACCTCTTCCAGTAATTTCTTCTTGCTTTACCATGAAATTTTGCTTGGTATGGTCTGTGTACATGTGTAAACTTAGATATTTGTAGCTGTTTTTCCTGGCATCTTTGCACTGTAGAGTGAACTGCTCTTCCCTCTTCCTGGTGGCTGTGAAGATTCATGGAGCTAGGGAAGCATGGGTCCTAAGTGAGCGCTCCTCTGCTGTCAGACACTCGAAGGGGTTTGTTACAGGAACTGCATACACTTTTCAGTGAAGAAAATCAGCATGTGTTCTGTGTGTCATGATGCAAATATGTGTCTGTTAGGACATACACATTCTAAATTTATTTGGTAAATTTTATCTGCTAGATATCAGCACTTTGTCTATTAAAGGTAGGAAACTGTTAATGATTTTTTTTTTTTTTTTAGATCTCTCTTAACAGTTCTGCTTTTTAAAAAAACTTAATTGTGGCATATTTGTAAGAAAATAGATTAAAAGAGAAATACTCTGCATAAGGATACACTGTCATAACTGTAAGGTAATATATACATCGTGCAGTTAGCAGCCTCACTGTCTGCTCTGTATTTGTGCTGAATGTAGACAGAAATGTAATGTGTTTTAGACTGTGGTAATTGACTGCAAAGTTTTGCAATGACTTACCTAGAATCCTGAAAGAACCCTAGAACATCCTCTACTGTGCTCAGCTGGCAAATCACTGAGTACTCTTCCTCACTCTGGAGAAGTGATTTTAAAGTGTAGCTGCTCAGTTTTCCTGGAGTTTTGGAGTTGCCAAAGGGTCTTTAACCCCCACGAGTCGTTTGAGCTCCATGTTTTATTTGGATCATCTCAGCAGGGTAGAGTTCCTTCTCTCACTATGTGGTAAGCGGCAGTCTCATCTGTAGTAAGTACAGCTGTGCATTGTACAAATGTCTCGAGCCCAGCGTCGTCGTCAAGTTCTCTCTAAGCACTTCAGTACCGGGAAGCTGATGGGCAGTCACTGTAGCAGGAGATGGAATTCCACCCTTGCTTCACCCCAGTCCTCAGCCCCGTTCTTCTCTCACTTCCTTCTAGTGGAACTCATGTCCTTACTTACCTAGATTCCATGGCTCTTTTTCTGCATCAACCACATGGCTTTTGCCATAGCTTTCCTTACACTGCATTTATGTTTATGTGTTTGTCTTCTACCGTTCTATGAGGTTTTTGTATTTTGCACAGGATCAAACATCTAGAGCTTAGTCTGGTTCACTGACAAACATGATTTTATTCCCTGAGTGAGAAAAATCATCTCTACTAGTCTCTTACCATTTGGAAAAATAAATCTGTAGTATATGAATGAGAGATTATATCTTTTCTGTTATTCTAACTTTGTATTCTGAGTTCATTTCTCGATAGTTATAATGTGAGAAAGAACTGTATTATTTTCATGTGGGAGACCTCTGTAGTGACATACCTGAGAAACCACACTGAGGGATTTCTGCTAAAATGATACAATGATATTTGAAATATACACTGAAATACTTACACATTATCAGGCTTTTTTTTTTTTCCAAATTAAATCAAGCAACAACAGAAAATTAAAAAGGCGCTTATTAGGTTTATTGCAATGCATAAGGAATCATTCACAATTGTCATCTGCATGCAAAACACAAATAAAATTGCATGCATTAATGTTGGTAATATTTAGGACATGGGGTGATTCTTTTTAACATGCACCGATTGTGTAAAGCCACAGCGGTGTTCTTGGTGCCGGTGGAGACTGGTGTTCAAGCCTCTGGTTATGACAGTGTTGGCTTTCTTGGTGTAGGTATCAGGAATACATGTGAGCTAAGCCAAGCTGATCAATTGCAAGTTTCTCAAATATTTGATACATATTTTTTTTTAGGACTTTCTCATGTGTTTACTAGAATTAAGGAAACTGCTTTTACATTATAAAAGAATAAATGTATGTTTGTGTGTGCAGCAAGTTAGTGAAGTAGTTAACATTTTACTTCTTGGCTTTTATATTAGAACAGGTCATACAATCAAATCCTGTTTATAGAGGCTCTTCAAAAAAATTGCTAATGCTGAACTCATTTTTGTCCTTAGTCTTACTACAGTTCTTGGTTTGTAAATTTCAAAGACCCATGAAAATGTAAATTCATGGATAGTTTTAGAAAGAAATGTTTCTTATACAGTGACTAGTGGGTGGAAAATTGCTTAGAGATGTGTAGGGGGTGAGCTTGGTATTCTTACTGTTGTATGTGGGATTATATATGAGCGTAAGTTTCCATTGGTTTGTATTTATCACTGTGACTTGATGGTCTAGTTAAGTAACGTGTAAGTGGTTAATATTTTGATTTCCTACAGATGTCTGTTTTTTTAGAAACCTGAAACTCAGTGAGACAGCCTGCTTTCTCTTGTTGTATTTTGCTTTTATTTTCATCAAAAGGCAAAAATCACCACAAATTTAGTTTAAAGTTGTACGATGATATATACCTGTATTCCCAGCAACTTGGGGAGCCTGAGGCAGGAGGATCAAAAAGTTGCAGAGCCAGCCTGGTCTACATAATGAAAACCTATCCTAAAAAGAAAGAAAGAAAATTTTAAGTATTCTGCTGAACTGAGCTGAGCAAGGAGGATGGCATTGGGGATGGAAAGAGCAAGGGGAATAGTGAGAGAACAGGGGCTGACTGCAGCTCGGAGCTCCTCCTGCCTCTGCCTCTCTGATGATGGGGGAAGGGTGTGTGCCACCAGACTCCCCAACCCCCAACAAAATGAGCTTCCTTGTCAGGCTGTGCTGAGCTGCCCTTTCATGTCCATTCTATCTGTCCCAAGTTCAGCATAAGTCAGAAAGCAACTTCATTTCCTTAGAAAAGGAAGACAATTTTTAAAATAATATTTTATGCTAAAATGTTCTCTTCATTCAATTATTATACATGGTCTTAAGGATAATTACAATAGAAATATATACACCTAAATTAAGTCATGTAATTCTTCCGTCTCTGCCCATTGTGATTACATTGTGTTACTCAGTTTCTGATTGTAGAGAAGCTGGGCCAGGATTTTTCCTTTCTGGATGACCTTATCCCCAAGCTTTTAACATACAAACTTAATTTGTATGTTTGTATGTGCTGGTGGGGTGCCCTTGCTCACTACCCATACCTGCAGTTCAGAAGCATCTGATGCCCTCCGCTCTCCAACACACACACACACACACACACACACACACACACACACACACACACACACACATACACAGGACCTGGGTTTGGTTCCCAGCACCCACATGGTAGCTCACAAGCACCTATAACTTGGGTTCTAGGGAAACCGATGCCCTCTTCTGGTCTTCACAAATACCACCTAGATGTTATGTACATATGCTCATACAGCTAACATAACACAAATAAAAATGAAATAAATCCTTAAAAAACTATTTTATATGTAGACCAATGTGAAGCAATGTAGAATTTTAAAATTTTTATTTTTGTTTTATGTACATTGATGTTTTACCTGCATGTATGTCTGTGTCATGGTGCCAGATCCCCTGGAACTGGAGCTACAGACAGTTGTGAGCTACAGTGTGGGTGCTGGGAATTGAATCCAGGTCCTCTGGAAGCGTAGCCAGTGCTCTTAACCACTGAGCCACCAATGTGGAATTTAATATTCTGTCTTGAAAACACTATGAAGAAAACGTATGATAAGCTTGAAAGAGGGAATAGACTATAAGACTGGAGAGATTGGTTTATGTCCTTGGATCTTCATTTCCACAGTGTGACTGGAGTTTCCCATTTAGTCATTCATAATGTTATTTGTTTCCTGTGCACAAGACATTAGAGAGGGTTAGGTAAAATAATGTGGATCAAGTACATGGGACAGTTTGAGTACACACTGTAACCACAACACATCAAATCTATACTCCTTTGATACATTTTTGAAGTCTTTGAATATACTTGGATATTAAAAATTAATATATGGCTGGAAATAATGCCATTATGTTAATGTTGATTTGAATTCCATAAACTGTGTTCAGTAAAACACAGAGGGAAGACGGAATTAGTGTAATTACTTTTTTTTAAATCTGATTTAAGTTTGGGGTTGGATGCATTTGTTCTGCTGTACATAGAATTTCGAATTCTCCCTCAGCAGTCCCTTCCCTCCCTCATATAGCAGGATTTCACCACATTTAGCAGGATTTCATGCACTCATTCAATGCTTAGCGGAGTATGACTTTGAAGCCCACCAGTGACCTATGTCTCTTACCTAGGCCTGTTTCCCTCCTGCATTGACTTTGATTTTAGCTGGGGACTACTTTGATCGGTACATTAAAGAGGAACTGGGGTCTATTCTAGAAAAGCCCTGGTCTAGCCTGGCTACCGGTTTTTGGAATTGTCTCTCTTTGAATTCAGCTGCCATGAGGAATAGTAACAGTCACAAGAAGAGATCCAAGGCTTAATGCTTGAGTTCCCAGACAAGCCTGGAAGCAGTTGGAACTGACCAGGCCTCACAGATGTTACTGTCCCATCTCCAGGTAACATCCCATCCTATCCCAGTGTCCTTTCTTGTGCTGCAGAGCACAGAGCTACCTGAGTAACCCTGCTGTTGGCCGCTCCATTTCAAAGGAGTAGATCTGGAATCCCTACCTGGAAGAAGACTGTGCTGGTTTTTCTTACCTATTTAGGCAAAGCTTCTTTCACGTGGCTGCTGAGAACTACCTGTTCATAGCCACCTGGAAGACTTGAGGATTTTAAAGTACCACCCAGATATATTCACTTCTTAAGATACATTCATCTGTTTTGAATTTGTGTCTTAGAGTATTTTTCCCCTCTTGGCAAAAATACCAAACCCCCCCCAGCTTCATGTACATTTTCGAGGTGATGGTATTATGAGGAAAAATAAGGACTTAGGCCAAGTGACCAGATGCTGTTCTCAGTTATGTGGTCATGGTGGTTTCATTGCAGCAATAGAAACCCTAAGACAAATGGATACTAGTGTAGTGGGGTATTGCTGTGACAGACCTGACCATGTTTTGGGGAGAATTGTAAAAGGACTTTTGAACTTTGAGCTAGAAGAGCCATTGAGTGTTAAGAGTTTTGTGGGATGTTCTCTGGTATCTTGGAA
The DNA here is from genome assembly GCF_978045245.1 of Mus caroli. NCBI lineage: Eukaryota > Metazoa > Chordata > Mammalia > Rodentia > Muridae > Mus > Mus caroli. Next base: position 95,208,293 of record NW_028227265.1, read on the forward strand.
GATAAGATTGTTAAGAGCAATGCAGATGATGGAAGTCTGGCTTGTGAAATTTCAGAGGAAGTTTAAAGGCTGTCAGGGTCATTTGTTAATTTGAATTAAGATTCTGTGGATCTGGTTAGCTAGGGCTGAAGAATCAGCTGTGATTAACAAGATACCAGAACTACTAACACAAGACTTAGCTTTGCTGGTCAGCTGGAGCTAAGAAATTAGCAGTGGTTAGAAAAAAAGACTTTACTTCATCACTGTGGTAAAGTCTTTGTGGGAGGTGTTTCAGAGTGTAAGTGTTTCTTCACCGACTTGCTTTTGGGTCATGGTAACTAAGCAACATGGTTTCTGGAAACAGTTATGTCAGCCCTCTTCCACTGTCTGAAGGTGTCAGCATTGTCTAGGGACATGAATGTGGCTTCTCTGGCCCTTACTACCCTCTGTTGTCATCCTCATTCTTACCACATTTTGGTAGATAAAGATCATACCATTTTCCAAATCTCTAGTTCTGTGGCTCATGGTTGAGATGTTATTTGGGATCACAGAAGGTCAGAACTCATTAAGTCTGCACCAGGGAACTCTTCAAGTCCTGAAGGTTAATTGTGAAGCTAATCAAAGCACTTCTGTAGGGCAGCTCTTGCTGAGTTGTGGACCCCCACCATAATGTAGAAATCCCTTAGAGCAATTTTTCTTACATGTTTCTGTTGGGATACAGTATATAAAATCTTTATGCTTGTGTATATTCATTTCAGTAACAATAAGGACTTGAAAATGCTTTTTTGATTTTCTTTAGAGAATCACTTTTACTGAAATGATCCCTTTTGTCGAATGCAATGTTTCAGTGGTGTTATTAGTAACTGTGTCAACCATGCAAGTTTTCTCACTAAGAAAATAGTTTGTAGTGGAAGGGGACAGAATGTTGGAGATAGCTGGTAAGACTAAACTCAGCCTCCTGCTGTGTCCACAGCCATCCACATCCCTGGAGTGATGAGAGGGAAGTGAGTGCTAAGTCACTTGCCTGTGTGATTCATTATCACAGTTTATTTAGAAGTTGTGCTCCAAAGTGCTGCTACAACAGGTGTCCTCCAGATTGTTAGAATCTAAGTTGAAGGGTTTTTCTCTCCTGCGTGTACAAATCATTCAACAGTACATGATGAAGATAGTTTGAAGCACCCCTCAACCATTGTGCCTTGGCACAAGTCTGGCTTGAACAGAATGGGCAGTTAGTGACACATTCAACATTCTGCAGACATTTCTTCCAGGATGAACCTGTGTCTAATAGAAGTGTGTTGAGAAGCAATAAGAACACAATGAAGAGCTAAGATGAATGTAAGAATTCTGAATGTATGTGAGGCTGTGTGTGCATGTTTGTGCATGTGAACTGTGTGCACTCATGGACACTAGAGGATGGTGGCACTGTTTGCTCTCTCTCTTCCTGAGACCGGGTCTCAGTGACCCTGGAGCCTGTTGCTCTGTTAGACGGGCTACTTGTTTTCACTTTCCTGCCCCTACAAGCTCCAGGATGAAGTAGCTTTTACTTTAACATTTTAAAATGTTGTTGTTAGGTGTATGGATGGGTGTTTTACCTACATGCATACCTGTGTACCCACAGAGACAAGAAGAGGAAATTTAATCCCCTGGAACCAGGATTACAGATAGTGTGAGCTTCCAAATGGGTGCTAAGAATTGAACTTGGGTTAATTAAGCCAGTGCTTTCTAAACTGTTGCACTCCTACCCTTTATTTTAGAGACGGGGACTTAACTGTACAACCCTGGCTGACCTAGACTTGGCTATGTAGACCAGGCTTCCCCCAACTCACAGAAATCCTCCTTTCTCCACCTACTAGTGCTTGAATTAAAGGTGCTTGCCGCCACATCTAGCTGAACTAGCATTCTTAAAGCAGTTGCCTGGCTAGGCACAATGTAAGCTACTGATTTCTCAGTCCAGCATTATACCACTTCCCAGGTGTCTTCTTCATCTTTGACTGCTGTGGCATTGATAGCATAGCATAGAAGGACCAAACATTTCTTTCTCACAGTTTGAGAGGCTATCAAGTGCAAGGTCAAGGTGCCAGTGTGTTTGATTGCTGATGAGTGTGTGCTTTTTTACCAGGTGCTCATAGGCTAGACTGAGGGCAAGGGCTTGTCTCTAGGACACACATTCCTTCACAGGAGTCCGTGAAGCCTTATTTATGGCTTCCTGCCACTTTGGGAGTGGACTTCAGTGTAGGCGTTTAAGGGGATTTGCAGGTAGTCAGCATAACATCTGGGCCTATTTTACTCAAAGATTTAATTTTTGAAAAAGCCTTCTGCTGGTTTTTGCATGAATAGACATAATTTCAATGATTCAATTAAATTGAAATTATAATGCCAGTTTCTGAAAGTATAGAAAATGTCTATAATGCACCTTTTAAAGGAATATTTTCAGTAACTAGCTAAAAATGTGTTTCTGTTTTAAGAATGACATTGGTAGTAAGACTGAAAACTATATATAACATGTATAAACAGTTACAATGCTTGGTTCCATATGCAGACTATAAAGTTTAGAAGCGCTAAATCTATAATTTACCTTTTATACTTCTGACTTATATTGCAATACAATACACCACTCTTGCATATCATAAAACCACCAGAGAACCTAAACTGCCTTATAGGTAGTTCAGTACCTGTTGGCACTGGGCATGAAGGCTGGAAGGGAGGATGGCTGGAGACCTCTTCCTCTGACACCCTGAAACTACAGCCTTCATGTCAGATCTCAGGATAGCAAGGCTGTCGAGACTGAGGGAACCTTGAGGTGGCAGCTTGTCTCCACTGTGCTAGTGGTCTAGGTCATCACTCCTTCACAGCAGCTCACACACGTGCCCAGTGTCCTGGATCTATGGACCACAACTACCTGATTCCACTGTGTCCTCACAGGTCACCAGTCATGACTTCTACACAGCTGTCTCTCTTGCCTTTTTAAAAGCAAGTTGTCTATTGTAAATTCAACGTTTCAAACTTTTTATAAGATTTACTTTGAGTCTCGTATGTGTATACGTTTGCCATGTGTGTGAAGGCACCCTTGGAGGCCAGAAGAGGACAATGGATCCCCAGGAGCTGGAGTTAGAGGAAGCTCTGAGCCACCTGAGATGGTGCTCTGAGTTCTGGGCTTCTGGAAGAACAGCAAGCATTCTTCACTGCTGAGAATATGCATGCATACACGCACGCACACACACACACACACACACACACACAATTGCTTAGAACTTTGATCCTTAAGGCATGAACACCTAAGATTGCAGATATTACTCACAGGAAGAAATGCACGGCCAAGGCTATGGCTCATTGGTGCAGCACTTGGTTAGCATGTGTAACACCATGAGTTTGGTTCCTAGTACCACATGGGAAGGGGAAAGGTCAACCTAACACAGCAGCTATCCATTAAAACATGAAGAGTAAAAAGGGAGTTAGGTGAGTTTGGGGGCTGTGAAGATTTTTCTCCTTAGTACACAGAGTATCCATGCACCCTCAGAGCGCACAGAGTATCCATGCACCCTCAGAGCACACAGAGTATCCATGCACCCTCAGAGCGCACAGAGTATCCATGCACCCTCAGAGCACACAGAGTATCCATGCACCCTCAGAGCGCACAGAGTATCCATGCACCCTCAGAGCGCACAGAGTATCCATGCACCCTCAGAGCGCACAGAGTATCCATGCACCCTCAGAGCGCACAGAGTATCCATGCACCCTCAGAGCGCACAGAGTATCCATGCACCCTCAGAGCGCACAGAGTATCCATGCACCCTCAGAGCGCACAGAGTATCCATGCACCCTCAGAGCGCACAGAGTATCCATGCACCCTCAGAGCGCACAGAGTATCCATGCACCCTCAGAGCGCACAGAGTATCCATGCACCCTCAGAGCGCAGAGTATCCATGCACCCTCAGAGCGCACAGAGTATCCATGCACCCTCAGAGTGCTAAGCCTCCTTTGCCTGCTGTTTCTCACTAAGCACTGAAAAGCTGGAGCTGTACCTTGAGAAGACTTGAGCATTTCTGTTCTCGCCCCCATTATAAAGGGTGCTAGAAAACGTTTCCATTCTAATATTTGACCTCCGTGGCTGATGCTGGGCTTTAAGGTTAAAAAGAGAAACTCAAGCTGGGCAGTGGTGGTGCACGCCTTTAATCCCAGCACTTGGGAGGCAGAGGCAGGCAGATTTCTGAGTTCGAGGACAGCCAGGGCTACACAGAGAAACCCTGTCTCGAAAAATTCGAAGAAAAAAGAAAGAAAGAAAGAAAACGGAGAGAAACTCAAACTGATGGCTTCTTAGTCTCCTTGAGATTTCCATAGGATGATGTTACGTTAAAGTAGCATTAAGTTGGCATTTAGCACTCCATCCACAAGCTACCCTGCGAATTCTCATTCTTCTCTACTCTTTTGTTTCATCTTCATAATTCATACGTGTAAAATAGTTTTTATATCTTCACTTCAAACTTCTTTTAAGATTACCTTTCTAGCATTACTAGAGGTTGAGTCTAGGGCCTTCTCCATGCTAGGCAGGTGCTTCACCTCAGAGGTAATATCCCCAGCCTTCATTTTATTTTGAGATGGGGGTCTTGCTAAGTAACTTAGGCTGGCCTTGAACTTGCAGGCCTCATGCTTCGAGAACCCGCTTTGAATCTAAGGTAGTTGAAATGTAGAATACACATTTTTATAAAGCATGGCATAGTTCAATAACTTTGAATTCAGACATTTGCATTCTTTCCTAAAGATGAGTCTGTGTCACTTTGGAAGGTTGTGCTCTCTGAGGCTGTAAACTACCAGTCACCCTGCCCTGTAGCCCATCTGAGTTCACAGACGATCACTAGGCAGAGGCCTTAAGTGACAGCTGTTCTAATCTCTCAGTGCAGTTGGGACCTTCTCAAGGAATAAAACCAACAGGTTGTGTTTAAATTAATTCTTTGAAAAGAGCTCTTCCTGGCTGAAAACTCAGTTTGATCTGGATGTAGCATCTGTTTGGTTATCTAAGAAGAGATACTAACCAACAAAGGAATAGCTACCTCTTGTTCTGTAAATAGTTGACACAATTGGAGGAGCTTGCTTCAAGAAGAGAGCAAGTGTCTACCTTTCTGAGGGTTCTGGAGAAAATTCTCCTATGGGAAGGAAGTAGAATAAAGCTTGCTTTCCATGTGTAGTCCATTCCTTGTCCTGTATCTCCAGGCAGCTTCTGATACTAAGAAGACCATCAGTTCTGGGTGCTCATTGCAATGGTGTGGCCCCACTGTTGCTGTACTTCATTGCAGTGACCTGAGAGTCTGAGCATGCCTTGCCACAGATACTAACTTACTTGCCACTCAGTCATAGCTGTCCATTTCGGAAGGTCCTTTGTGAGTCTGAGCTGCTGTCAGTGGAAGGAAAGGAATACAGAGCGAGAGTGGTGTCACCTCTCCTATTCCCTGTTCCCTGGCTTCTTCATTTGTCCTGTGGTGGTAATCATAGTTTCAAACCTAGATACTTACTGTGTTAGCCTGTTAATACACACACGCTTTGTAATATTCTTGGTGGTTGTCTGTAAGCATTAAGAAACTTCATAGATGCTGATCTTCATAATTACACGACCTAAAAGGCAGGGCTCAGCAAGGAGATGCACTTATTTCCAGGGATGCGTGCCCATATTGATTTTCTGGCTTTTAATTTGTTTGGATTCTCATCTAAATATCAGTGTCTCAAAGAGCTTCTTAGAGCTTTCCATCATAGCAGATTAATCATGTCTCTGTTGATAGGAATTTAATAAAGTTCTGATTCTGTTTGTTGTCTTTGCCTAGGAATTTTGATTTAATGGCTGATGTAGTCTTTTATTTGTATCAGAAAAAACACTGATTTTTTTTTTTTACCAAGTAATAGATTCAAATGAGATATGCTTTAATAAAATAGAGCAAGAATTGAAATACTTAAATACTCATTTATAGGCAGTGAGTAAATAACCACAGAACAGCCACACAGTAGACATACTATACAGCCGATTCAAAGAGGAAGATAGACTTCTATAATAGCAGCGGAGGAGGAAGAGCATCAAGTCACAGGAGAGTAGAATACAGTCCTATTGGTGTGACAAAACAGACTTGAGGAAATGCAAGCACTCTCATAGACAGAGAGAGTCTCCACGGGCCTTTGAGCAGCTGTCAGTGTGATTTGCCTCTGGGAAAGAGGCTCACTGCAGAATAGTACAACTGTTTGTTTTGTTTTCTGCACTGCTTGAATTTTCGGACAGAATATATTAATCTGTATGTTTAAAGGGGGTTCTATTCTGGAGAGGATGGTTAGTATAAAGAAATTGATAATTTGAGGCCAGCTAAAATTGAGGAAATACGTATGTGAAATGTTTTTTAAGGTAGACCTTAAAGGGTAGATATTATTTATAGGCCAAAAAAGTTAGATTTTCAGGCTGTGTATTTGTTTACATGTATATATATTTCCTAAGACAGTTTAAAGGTAAGATAATATCTACATTCACTCATCGATTGATAGAAGTATTCTTGCAAACTGATAGCAAATGCTGTGCCTTAAGAAGAAGCTGGACTTCTGTAAACTGTGTAGGAATAGGCGAGAGAGTTAAAAAGCTTGTTTGAAGGAGGAAAGGTAAGTTCCAGTTTATAAGCAACACTGATGTAGCACAAGCCGCGTTAGCAAGGAGACAAGCCTTTTCTTCAATAGCGCAGGGTTTTAACAACAGCAGAAATCAGGGTACATAAAAACTGTTTTTCATTTGAGAAATTTACAAGACACTGTAACCAATTATATTAATCTTGATTCTTGCAAACCAATTTTACATAAACAACCATAAAATATGAATATTGACATCAACATTAGATTATGAGATCCATTTTGTTTGATAACTTGGAAGTCTGAGAGGAAAACACTGTAAGGTTTAGGGGTGTCTATGGAGTGTGTGAAGGGGAACTGTCAGTCCCCTAAAAGTTTTTGGAGATTACTTTGGGGGTCTAGGGGTCAAAATTGATGACAGAAGCTCATGGAACAATGTCTCATCAGTTAGGTGATTATTCAAATGTGGGAAACAAATGCATGGATATTTTATAGTTCTTTAAACTTGTTTTTAGTGAAGCAAAGATTTCATATTTGTATGTTGAAAAATTATGAAACTATTTTACAAAATCATTTTGTAGTTGAAACTATAGAGAAAGAATCTGGAGTAAGAATTCAAACAGTATCTTATATTGTGGAATGTATGGACCTAAGACTGCTTGAGTCTTTGGAAGAAATAACACAGTAGATGACAAAATGGGCAGCCTTCATTATCTTGATAAGTCTTAATAAGTAGTGTCCTTAGTGTACTAAAGTAATAGATCTTATTTGGAACACAAGTGCATTTAAGGATACACATGAGCATGTACACACACACACACACACACTTTGTAGCTTTGAGTTCTTAACCTTAGTCATGCAGCCATTTAACATGATTTTCATGCTGTGACCCCCAACCATAAAACTATTTTTGTTACTACTTCATAACTGTAATTTTGCTGTTGCTGTGAAGCGTAGTGTAAATATCTGTTATATAGGATATGCGACCCCCGAGAAAGGGTCATTTGATACTCCCCACCCATCCACCCCCAGTTGAAAACTACTGCTCTCTAGACACTAAGAAGTTTGACCAGTATTACATCTGCCTGGTACCCTGATAACAACAGTGAGTTTCCTGGAGCTGGGAAAGTCCTGGACAACAAACAAGCTGGTCATCAGTGCTTGGACAATTCCAGAGGGTTTGATGTAGGCCACACTAAATCTTCCTCTTAAAGAAAGAAAAGAAAAGCACTATATGTGTACTATAAACAGCTCTCTGATGACTTACATAGATAACTTTGCAGTGGAAGTTTTCCCTGGGAAATACATCAAATATCACACATTCCTGTTTAGAAATCTCAGTTTAAACCTTTACACAAAATTATAGGCAGATTCACCATCTTAGTTTCACTTCTCATTGCTGTGATAAGACAGATACAACAGAAGTGAGAAAGGGCTTAATTTAGCTCTCAGTTCCAGAGTACTGAAGCAGCCAGTCACTTCCACAGTTGAGACAGAATGAATGTATGCATGCCCGTGCTCTCTCGCTCTTGCATCCATCAGTCCAGGTCCCAGCTGATGAAAATGATGCTGTCTGTATTCAAGGAGTGTCATGAAATGACACCATGACACGTGTGCGCCCTTTATGTTGATTCTCTTAGCCTCAGTCAACACCATGGCTCTACTTCCTGCTGACAGCATTGCATCTTCCACTGTCTGCTGGAGCACCGCTACCTGTGCTCCCAAGCTTCTCACATTCCTTAACTCTATCTTTTTCACAGGCAGTTTATCTCAGGCACCCTCTCATTTCTAACCTGATCAGTCACAGAACATCCTTATTTACCTGAGAAATATGAATATTTCAGCAGTTCATAAACTCAGCATGTTACCACGTTGAAGCATTATAAATAATTTTACTCAAAGAATTCTTAAAAATTTGAAAAGTAGGAAGTTGGTCTTTCTTACATTTATTTGACTGCTTACATTATTGTATGTATTGTCATTCATTTTGAGATTTGGTCATTTTTGCAAGTGCAAAGTACTGAATCAACTCTGAATGGTTGGGCATTATAAAAAAGGAAAGTCTTTTTTGCTCATAGCCAATTAAATTACCACCATTTCCACAAAATATTAACGACATGTCAGGTTTTCCAGGTAGCAGCTTAGTAGTCTACTGACCTGTGTGTGCCAGTTCTGTGTCTGGGGAGCTTCCCCATTCAGAAACCGCACAATAGGGCATCCAGCGGAGCACTGTAGTTTTGCCTTACTGCTAGAAGCCCTAGGGAATGGATAAAGTGTGTTGTCTTTTTGGTTCCACTAAAGCATCTTCATATAGTTCTTCAAGGATGCTTGTCAGTCTTCTCCGTTAAAGTTTGAAAGTTTGGCATTATGTTTCCTGATACTGGGTATGGATGGCTCTTATATGATTTTAAGTTAGCATACCAAGAATGGTTTGTGCTAGAAAGGAAGAGAAAAGCAACACAAGGCACAATTGTTGAAGGCCGTGAAGACCAATAAGGGACCCAGATGAGGTCTGTTAGCTTATTCTATGCTGCTATAAACTGATGCTGAGAAAAGTGGGCTTGGTTTATAATTCTGTGGCTTGAGGCTAGCATCTGGCAAGGACCCCTGGCTGCATCACAGCAGAGAGAAGGCCAGGAGGAAAGATCACTTGGGGAGAGGAGCAAGAGAGTGAGCGAAAGCAGACCTGGCTTTGCAGAGCTCCCATCTGCGATATCAACTCAGTGCTTCCAGAGGCCTAACTCTCTTCTTGGAGAAAAGCAGGCCCTGATACCTTGACATTGTTACGTAGGAGACATGAGTTTTGTTTGGACAAGCCATTGCGGTGACACTGGAGATAGATTGTCCCTTGTCCCTTGTCCCTTGTGTAGTTATAAGCTGAGTGGAGACCAAAGGCTATTTTTTTTAACCTGAAGAGGTGATGAGCTTTCCTTTGTCTTTCCAGTCTACTCCATTACACCTGGCAGCAGGCTACAACAGAGTTCGGATAGTTCAGCTGCTTCTACAGCATGGTGCTGACGTCCACGCGAAAGACAAAGGGTACGTACGTGCCACCATGCCATGGGCAGAGAATTATGCTGTTGTCATCATTTGATAGCTTGAGGTTTTAGCTCCAAAGAGGCTCATATTACCCGTTCATTAAGAATGTTCTCGAGGGGCTGGATAGATGGCTCAGTGGTTAGAGCACTGACTTGGCTTCCAGGAGACTGGGGTTTGATTCCTGGCAGCACACATGGCAGAGCACAGGGATCTCTAACGCTCACTTCACAGGATTCAGCGCCCTCTTCTGTCCTCCGTGGGCACAAGTACATAAACATGCAATACAGACATACATGTGAGCATAACACCCATACACACAGAATAGTAATAGTAAATTATAAAATAAAGTTGTCAGGCTTGAGCTCAGATCTTGCTTTATGAACCTACTATAGACTTCTCACAATCATCTGCTGCACCAATTTAATTTTATTGTAATTCTATTTGAAATTATTTTTCCTAGTTAGAATCATTTTCATCTCTTAAATCGCATTTTAGAAAGATTTAAAAATACTGAAAAATGTGATAATCTAGTATAGTGGCCATTAAGAGAATCTCCTCATATTAATAAACTATAGTAATTTATAAATGATTTTTTAATTTAGTTATTTTTTCAAAATCCACTTAAGCTAATTCAATCTAGATGATCTTTATAAAGATTGATATAGGAAGGAATGGATAGGAAACAAAAAAGTGGGTCATTATGAATAAATATTAAAAGCTTACCAATTTTTTTTTCTTGTTTCCAATGATCTGTGAATATTTGTTCACAGTCCCATATGAAAAGCTAACATTGCTCGTTATCTGGCCTTAAGATCCCAAGGATAATTGACTCTACCCAGGTGAGGCAGATTATGTTAGACTTCTATGATTGACAGCACAAAGGAGCGACACCCCGGAGGGAGAGTTTTCATTCAGCTCACATTCATGTCAGGAAGCAGGAAGTTGAACTCTATACTTGAGACAGTTGTAAGAAAGAGAATCTGTCCGTTTCGGATCTGCCCCTTTCCCATGCTGCCTGTCTTGCCTGTCAAGTGTCTCCTGTGAATGGCGCATCCTGATCACATGAGGCGCAGGTGTCAGTGTCCCTGTCCACCTGCTTCCTCATCACATCCCAAACCAGATGGCTGTACAATGGCAGTCATCAAGAGACGCACACAGCAGAAAAGGGCGGCTTCGAACCTTGCTTAGGAAGGGGGCTCTGATCGGGAAGTTATAGTAATTATAGATATTTAATTCTTATACTGAGAGTATTGTCAAAGTGGATTAAAATAGTACTGTTTCCGCTCCCTGCCAGTTAGCGTGCAGCTACATATCGACGAGTTGTTTATTAGTGTGTTGGTCTTTCTCTTAATTCTTCTGACTGATAGTATTTTATTATTTTTATGGGTCCTATTTAAAGACCACAAGATAAATGCTAAATGTGTGGATATAAGCTGTGCTTTGAGTTCTTCCCATAAATTCTTAAAATGAATTTAAAAAACAGAACTTAATAGAATTTTTTAAAAGCAATTCACAGCCAGATGGCTGTGTTTGAAATTTCAGTGTTTTAATTTTCTCTTTTTGTTCAGTGGACTTGTACCTCTTCATAATGCATGCTCATACGGACACTATGAGGTCACAGAACTGCTGCTAAAGGTAAGAGAAATCCAACCGTTGAATAGTAACATTCAACTTAAAACTGTTGGCTTTCTTTCTTTCTTTTTTGGTTTTTCAAGACAGGATTTCTCTGTGTAGCCCTGGCTGTCCTGGAACTCACTCTGTAAACCAGGCTAGCCTCGAACTCAGAAATCCACCTGTCTCTGCCTCCCAAGTGCTGGGATTAAGGGCGTGCGCCACCCAACCACCCAGCTTTAAACTGCTTTCTAAAAGCTGAATTTAAAACAATTCCAAAAGTTATGGCTGAAATTTTCAGTGAACTCCATTTTCAGAGTTTGCTTTCCCTCCGGGACAGACACATTTACTCATGTCAGCCGTTTTCCCTAATCCAGCATGGAGCTTGTGTCAACGCTATGGATCTGTGGCAGTTCACACCGCTGCATGAAGCTGCTTCAAAGAACCGGGTAGAAGTCTGTTCTCTGTTACTTAGTCATGGTGCCGATCCAACCTTGGTCAATTGCCATGGCAAAAGTGCTGTCGACATGGCTCCAACTCCTGAGCTCCGGGAAAGACTGACATGTAAGCGTTTGTATTCTGAACCCAGTGTGGCTAGCTTTTAGGGAAAACATTTCGGGCTGCTTCATTACCCAGGCTGTTTCCTAACTAGACCATGGCCTTCCTTCTTAATGTGTGCTAATTTATCATACTCATGTCTAATCATGAGTATGCTTACTTCATGTGTTCCACAAGAGCCTTTACCACACACATGTGCCATACATACATACATGTGTACAAATGGCACATACATCATACATACTACTAACCCACATACATGCAAACAGACAGACAGCCAGACATGCATACACACATTTACTTTTTAAGTGCAATTCTAATTCATTTGTCAAGACTACTGGTGTTTTGTTGTTTTGTTTTCTGGTTTTGTTTCTGTGTGGTTTGGTTTCTTTTCCTATGTTGTCGTTCGTTTTGTGACAGCTAAGGGCAAGGCCCATCAACAACCATTTACTGAGTATTTTCCTGTGTGTCAAACAGTAGAAATACAGCCGTATACAAATCAAAACAAGAGTGTCTGGGCCCCTCGAGCTTCTGTTCTTGTCCCCCTGGTAATGAAGGCGTGTCTGAGCGTCAGCTGTGGGGCTCCAAAACGTTGACAGTGTGGTTTTATTTACATATGAGTGTTAGGCCCCAAATTTAAGTGAGGTGATTTGATGGACATAACTTCATTAGTACATGTTATTACATGCATATATGTGTGTGTATACATATACTTAAGGAAACTGCAAGTAGGTTTAGATATACAGAAAGTTTATATAGCTAATACAGCATTCTCATCTGCAGCATATCTTGGTTCCTGTATTACTGACATTTTACACTAGCACTACACAGTTACCACCGTTAACCCAGTAGCGACACATTCCTGATGGAAGGCTTGGTTTCCTTGGGTTGGGCCTGAAGTCCCTTTTCTGTTTGGTTCTTGGGCATTAGGTGTATAGATAATGTGCATGTGGTTCTCCATGTGGGCACTGTAGATTACCTGACCTGTGCTCTGCCTTCAGCCTTATATGAGAGAGTCTAAGAATGAGAAAGCACGTGAGAAAAGCTTTATAAGTAATTCCTCGAGGAAAAGACTGCTCAAATGCTCAAGTGTGAGCCTAGATGGAACGGGGACACCGTTGTTCTACTGTCTTGGTAGAACCTCCTCCCATGTATCTTGTGTTGGATTATATAGTTTATTTTCTATGGATTCAAGCTCCTTAGAGACCTGTATGTTTGTAGGATGATGGCGACCTATGCTAACCCTGGGATCTTAGAGGCCTCTGCATCATGTCTCCATCTAACGCCTACCTACTGTTGTGCTTATGTGAGCTGTGTGTCCAGCAGCTTCAGAAGTACAGTAGTGTTTCGCATGTCCTTTCTTTAGTTTATAGTGGCTCACTCATGTGTATCTCAGGTCATCACTGTCCCTGTCCTCTGCTCTCAACCGTCTTAAAAATCAGTCCTATCAGAAGCCTTAACACTCTGTTTTATCAGGTTGTCTTAGTCTCTCGGAGACCTTAACGTTTACATAAATGTGTGTAGCTGTACACAGGGAGCAGTTCCTTAGCTGCTGTTAGCCTTCTCAATGGGGGTTTTAACATCAGCTTCTGCCCAGCGTCCCACGGAAGGATTTAAAGCTCTTCTCTAGCTGCAGCTTTCAGTGTCCTGATTACTGCTTTGTAGCTGGTATTCCATTTCACAAGGTTTTTGAAGAAAATTATATAGGAGGCTTGAGAAATGGTTCAGTGGTTAAGAGGGCTTGCTGTGCATTCACAAGGAACTGAATTTTGATCCCAGCCCTCAGCCATGCATGTTCTTTATGTGCCTGTAATGCCCAGGCTGGGAGGGAAGGAGACAGGACAGTCTCTGCAGCTTGCTGGCTGCCGGCCTAGTGGTGGGAAGGGCTTCAGGGAGGATCCCTACCTCAGAGGGTCAGGACACTTCATTTGGCCTCCATACATGCATAGGTACACACACACACACACACACACACACACACTCACACACACACACAATACAGGAAACAAAAATAATGCTACACTGTGCTGTTATTACATCTACATCATTCTGCATACTTATCCCCTTACTTGATTTTATTTATTATTTTATAAAGCCAAATAATGAGGTTTTAGAAAAACACACTTTTAGAAACGCACACTTTAAGATGTTTTATAAATATGAAATTATCAGGTTTTAGGGTTGTGTCATTTGTAGTTTTAACAACTTTTAAACTATACAATGTCTTTGAGGGTCTAAAAACAAACCTGTAGGCCTGGGGAGGTAGTCTAGCAGTTATTGCTTCTGGCTTATGCAGGCTACCTGGTTCCTAACACCCATGTGCTACTGTTCACAACAGTGGGGTTTGCTTGCCTTCGGCTTAAACGTCTCCCAGTTGTTCTCTCCAGCAAAGCCCTGTAGTTTGCTTGCTCCCACGTCTGAATACATCTGCCCCTTTGTAGCTGTCAGGATCCTGCTCTGTGTGTGTGCCTGCCCTGTAATTCCCTGATTTGATTAACCCCTGCGTGTAGCATTAAATCAAAACATCACATGTTGTCATTGGTGTTTACTCTTTGCCTCACCGTCTCAGTTACCCCTGTGTTTTGTTTCAGAAGTTTTAATATCTCATATTGAAAAATTGAACAGTTAAAAAAGTAAACAGAAATTGGGGTATAAGATAGCTTAGCCAGTTAAAGCACTCAGCACACAGACCTGATGGAGTGAGTCTGAGTCCTCAGACACTACTGTGGACAGAGAAGCCAACTCTGACCTCTACACATGATCCGAGGTGCACACACATATGTAGTCACACATTACACACACACACACACACTTGGCAAAATGTTAAATAAAAGTCATTAGAAATGGTTCATTTCCTAACCAATCACAACTTAGTGTGCAGAGACTGAGTTGAAAACAAGTATTTATGAAGAACCTACTCAGTGTCTCTGGGGCCGCTTTGTGTATAGAGAACTGTGTGGTGTGAGAGTGCAGAGTGCTCCAGGGTGTGTGATTAGCTGCTTTGCTTTTGATAAGCTGTTTCAGAAACTGTTTTATATGTGACTTGCCATCAACTGTGAGAGTATGGACGTCTTATTTCACAGTATTTATATTTCAAAACTTTCTCATAACCTATGCATGGATTCTTGGTTATCACTATTTTTTTAAAGATTTATTTATTTATTATTATATGTGAGTACACTGTAGCTGTCTTCAGACACTCCAGAAGAGGGAGTCAGATCTCATTACGGATGGTTGTGAGCCACCATGTGGTTGCTGGGATTTGAACTCCAGACCTTCGGAAGGGCAGTCAGGTGCTCTTACCCACTGAGCCATCTCTCCAGCCCTGTTATCACTATTTTATATTACTATTTTAACTCAAATAGATATGTGCGCAAAATTATAATTTCCACTTGTTTTTTTTCTGTTTTTGTGTATGTATTGGGTGTTTTTGAGACAGTCTTATACAAGCCAGTCTCAGGCTCTCTTTGTAGGTCAGTTTAGCCTCTACTCTGTAAGCGTCCTGCCTCAGCCTTCCAGGTACTGGGGCTTCAAGGGTGTACACCACACCTTCAGAGTTGGTATAACTTTCAAAACTACATGTCAACCATTGTTTCTTCGGCAGATGAATTTAAAGGCCATTCTTTACTCCAAGCCGCCAGAGAAGCAGACCTGGCCAAAGTTAAAAAAACGCTTGCTTTGGAAATCATTAACTTCAAGCAGCCACAGTCTCATGAAACTGCATTGGTAAGATGATTATCCATACGTCCCTTTGGCCCATAATAGTGGAGCAAGATTAAATAATTCTTTTCATTTCCAAAGCCTTGAAGCAGCACTGCTCTCTGAAATGCCAGCAATTTGCATTTTAATATTGGTTGCACTGGGTTTTAACTTGCGTTCAGTCATGGTTCTCTGTGGGTGAGGGACTAGATATTTGCTCAGCCGTGAGTTAGACTTGTTTTATCTTTGTGTTCACCCAAGCTTATTGTGACAAATTATTTTTGTGCTCAGTGCTTTTATTATAATGCAAAGTGTGATGTGATAGAATCTTATCTTTGAGCTGTGCTTACTAGATAAATATTGCATCTGTTTTCTGTAGAAAGTATGATGTCATAGATATTTGCATTATCCTTTGGAGTAATTGCATTCAGATAACAGATTATGCTCCTGTGAGGAAATGTTGAAACTGAACTTTGTGTCCCTGACTGTATAAATGACCTTTACAGCTGTCCTTCCCTCCTCCTCCTCTCAGGAAGATCACTGACTTTGGTCATTAAGCACATTAAGGCACAAACATGAGCTGGTTAGTGCCTGCCCCTAACGCTAGAACTTAAGCTATGTGCGCCTTATGCTACAGACTGTTAGATATGCTTCACTTAACTCTCTTAAACCTGCGCGCCTCAGAAAGGCCACTTAGCCCATTCTGCGGAAAACACTATTAAAAGATAAACCAAACTGAAACGGGCCAAGTGAAATTTCAAACCACCAAGCCCAGTTCAAATAACTTCAGTCTCCACAGAGCTAGGCCAGGAGTCCCCCGTCACAGAGTGCAATCCCCAGTCTCCACTGTAAGAAACTTGACCCTCTGCTTTGGGGTATTTATTTAGTTGTGAGTAGTTTTATTTTTCAACTGTTAATGCAGTCATTGATATAAAATGGAGCAAAACACAAAAGTTACATAAACAGGGGGACAAAATGTAAGGTTTCTAAGCATATCGGTTCCTTTACATCACTTCAGGGTTGCATGTTTTCACCACTGCCTAAGCAAACCTGCTTATCCTTGTGAGTTTGGTGCCTCTGTCAGTGAAGTAACGGAGAAACACTGGCAGATAGACCAGTGAAGGCTTGAGTAATGAAGTCTCTGTGCCTAGTTGAGAATATAATTTCACTTGCCTTGCACTTCCAGTGTGTGTAAGAAGAGTATTGACTCCAGAGTATAATGCTTCATCATGTCCTGGTGCACTTTGAGATGACAGTATCTAATAGCCACAGGGGCCGTTTCATTCGGGAGTTCATGTTTAGATAGAAGTTTGTCTTAAACGGGATTGTGTTTGATTTACAGCACTGTGCCGTGGCCTCCTTGCATCCCAAACGAAAGCAGGTGGCAGAGCTGTTACTGAGGAAGGGAGCCAATGTCAACGAAAAGAACAAGGAGTAAGTACAGCTTCGAAAGCTGGCCCTTCCTCCTCTTTCCTCTGTCCCTTACATGTAAGTCACACAACCCAGCATTGCCAACCCATGCCCACACCGTGAACCCCTTACTCCAACAAGCCCCATCCTGGTTTCCTGTCTTCTTGTTGCCATGTTTGCTTTGTCTTGGTGGTCCGTGCCTCATAGTTAAGTGGCCCGGATGAACGTGTACAGTAGTACATGACCACCCCACACTACCCCTCTAAAGAAAAGGAGCCTTCCTTCTGTCAGCAGCCAGCAGCCACCGAGAGTTGTTGCAGTAAAAGTCACAACATTCTCTCTCCCTTTTCTCCTTTCCATAGTTTCATGACCCCTCTGCATGTTGCAGCCGAAAGAGCTCATAATGATGTCATGGAAGTTCTGCATAAGCACGGAGCAAAGGTAAGCCGTCACTCAGCACAGGGCGGCCAGCTGCCCTCAGTCCTGGGTCCTCAGCACAGGGCGGCCAGCTGCCCTCAGTCCTGGGTCCCCAAGAACTCATCTTGGTCAGAAAGGGCAGTTAGTGTGTGGTTTTGTGTTTAAAGTCATAGGTTGTCCTTCGAAGTTGATTTAACTTTCTTTTCCCCTAGTAAAATTGTCTCTCTGTCCTTTCTTCTTAACTGAGGTTCCTTTATCTTAGATAACAGTAGTTTTTAGGTTAATAAACAAACAAAAGAGACTAACCAGCTTCATAATTTATAAACACTAAAGCACAATCCACTAACCTGCTTACAGAAAACTCCTGCTTTGTGTTTAGGTAGTGTTTGCAGGAACATAGGAAAGATGAAATTTGAGTATCAGATTTTCAGTAAACCACATTAAAAATAAAAATACAGCCAGGCAGTGGTGGCGCACATCATTATTCCCAGCACTCGGGAGGCAGAGGCAGGCGGATTTCTGAGTTCGAGGTCAGCCTGGTCTACAGAGTGAGTTCCAGGACAGCCAGGGCTACACAGAGAAACCCTGACTCAGAAAAAAGGGGAAAAAAAAGTAAAACTATTACTGTTTGTTAAACATAGTTAGTTAATAATATGTTTCTTTGATAGGCTCCACATGAGTCTCCTTAACTAATAATAGCTGTTGAACCAGGTATTACAACCAAGCAGTGACCTCAGATAACTCTTGCAAGACTAGAGATTTGGGAGGCTGGAGAGATGGTTTCTCTTCTGCAGTGCATCCGAGTTCATGGTTATTACCTGTGTTGAGCAGCTCCCAGCTGTCTGAAACTCCAGCTCCAAGAGGGAGGGCTCTGGCCTCCAGGGGGAACTTGCACCTCTGCACACATTCCCACACAGAAAGAAACTCATAACCTACACTGAGTTAAGAATAAAATCTTTAAAACAATTAGAATATTCTCTAATAGAGCTGAATGATATCTTCCAGCATCCCTTTCCTTCCTGACACCTGCATTTCCCCTTACATAAGCGTCAGATGGGTGTGTAGTGTTTTAGTATTGCACTACTTGACTTGATTATACTTTACAGATAAACAAGATTATGTATATTAAATGCTTTAAAAGGACATTTGGCATTAATTGAAATCAAGATAAGTTAAAATAAAGAGAGCCATTATACAGGTTTATCACCTACTTTGTAGCTACAACTATAGTGTTGTTATAAGCAACATGTTGTATCAGAAATAGTAAGCTAAGGGGGCTTTCTGCTACACTTGTGTGAATTATTGTTGCCCTAGGCTTGACTTTGCAAGTCACTTTTGACAATTACATTGTAATACTCATACAAACCATAATGTTCTTAATTCTTTAAAATGTGTATTATTACCTACAAGACATTTTTTCAGAAAAGTTCATTGAAAAATAAGCTTTTTGTTATAGTCTCTCTCAGTGGCATTGCGTAGATGCAAGGTTCTCAGTCCTTCCTGGTTGTTCCACGTGCATGATGTATTATTATTATTAGCATCTTAGTTCAGCAGTGGACTTCTGCAACTGGAAACAGTCTGCTAGTGACACAAATGACTTCTAGTGTAGCATGTCCTTCCTGGTCTTCCACTACAGCAAACAAGTTACTGATTCCTTTAAATACAAAGACAATATATAAGTTGTCATCAATAGATCTCAAATGCCACACCATGCTGAATGTAGTGACAACTGCCTTCAATCCTGGCACTCAGGAGGCAGAGGTAGGTAGATCTCTGCTGAGTCCAACCTAGTCTACATAGTAATCTATAGGCAAGCTAAAGCCAAATAAGGAGAGGAAGAAGGAAAAAAGGAAGGAACTAGAAGGGAGGGAGGAAGGGAGGGAGGGAGGGTGGGCAGTGGCTGCTATATCAATTCCCTATCACTCATTCCTGGATCCCAAGGCAGTGTGCCAGTCCCACAGGGTTGCTGCCTCCATTCTTCATACATTAGTAAAAACTTTTCTTGACTCCTAATGGGCCATGTTTTCCTTGCTTAGTATTTTCTTTCTGTGATTCTATTGGACTTTTAAATGGCCCATAGTTAACATTTGAGTCTAACAGCACTTTCTGAACATGTTCACATGATCAAATCCCTAACAAGCCACAAAAGGGAGGAAAAGTGTAATTTGCTCATGGTTCAGAGGTTTAGTCTATAGTGGAAGGAGAGTATGCTGAAGTAACCACATCGAGCCAAATAGGCCGCAGAGAGGAGCACTAACAGAAAGACACAGACAGAGGACACACCCCTAGTGACCTGCTTCTCCGGATACTATGATGGATACTCCGGATGGAACTATGGCCATCCACAGTTCTGTCTCCTAGTAGCCTCCAGATTCTGACTCTGTCAGTGGATTAGCACATTCATTTAAACTGAACACTTAGAGTCTGGTCATCTCTAGAAAAGCCCTCAGACATACCCACAAGTTTGCTTTTCTAATTATTAATTACTTAGTCCAATCAACTTTGCAATCACAGTTGTCCATCATGACCTCTAAATGTATAGCTTAAGAGTGTCTTAACTATGGTTAACATGTTGAGTATGTAACATAAAATCAAGCTTTTTCTTTTTTTAGTGGCAGTTTCACATTTTAATAAAAATAATCTGTTTAGCATTGAATGTTAAGTATTTGTAGTGGACCAGGGGGTTAAGACTTATGACTTGGTCTCAAACCATTTTAGGGGGCCCTGGGGCTTCAGGGAAAGAAGGAAGGCAGTGGCAGAACTGCACACTTTGTTTGGTGGGAGTTTTGTTGTTCATTTCTCTGTGGGTTAGAGTCTCCTATGTAGTCCTAGCAAGCTTAGAAACTGCCTTGCAAACAAGGCAGAGCTCAGACTTCCCCGAGAGGTTTGTGACATTGCTTTCTATAAAGAACAGTCCCTTCCTCACCGGTCCCTGTAGCAAGCCTGTTTACTATTCCCGTCTGTTACACATTAGTGCTCTAAGTGAGCTCTATAGACAGACTACCAACAAACGCTTATAAGCTCTTATTTATCTCCACTGAGTGAGTACTTTTCTCATCAGTAACTTTATTTACTTCAACCTGGCTGCTTGATAAAGTACTCCATAATCTTTAGTAGATGTTACTTAGACTTTGAGGGAAGGAGTCTAATCTCCATTCATAATTCAAAAATCTATATCTGTGAACTGAAATGATTCTGTACTACATTAGTAATACACTTACACTTTATGGATAGGAACGTTTTTAAGATACAGAAAGACAACCTAAAGGAATGAGTACATATCTCATATGCATAGAATGTATAATATAAAATTTCATTATGTGACCAACTTACCAATTTCTGTTATAAGTCATTGCTCATCAAATGGAACTTTTAAAACTTAAATCTTAATTCTTTTTACAAACTTATTCCACGAACCATTGAAACATTGTAAATTTTTATTCATTGTTAAAATACGAATTTCCCCCAAGTAAGTAATGGGGATGCGATTGGGCCATTTTCCACAGCACTCAGTTCTACCATAATTACTTACAGAAGGTACAGTGAGTTTGTCTTAGTTAGTTTTACTGCTGTGAACAGACACCATGACCAGTGCAACTCTTATAAAGGAAAATATTTACTTGGGGCTGGCTTGCAGGGTCAGTGGTTTAGTCCTTATCATCATGGCAGGAAGCATGGTGGCATTCAGGCAGACATGGTGCTACAGAAGGAGCTAAGAGGTCTGCATCTTGATGTGAAGCCAGCAGAAGGAGGTGATTTGTTGTACTGGGTGTGACTTGAGTATATGGGACCTCAAAGCCTGCCTCCACAGTGATATACTTCTTCCAACAAGGTCACACCCACTCCAACAAGGCCACACCTCCTAATAGTGCCATTCCCCACCAAGCATTCAAACACATGGGTCTATGGGGACCACTCCTTTTCAGACCACTACAGTGTTCTGCACATCTGCTTCAACACTGGAGGTGAAGCTGGCCAGTCCTCAATAAACAGGAAACCTTTACAATCCTCTTTGCCTGTTACATTTGTTTGCTAAAGGGCTGAGCTTTATTTAAAATCCTCGAGACATCCATTTGAAATCTTGGTTTGGTAAGATCAGTATTTTAGAAGAATAACTCGCAAACCATATTTACATGATTTAACAAACTAAATCGGAATTCATTGTTACGATTTCATTTTTACAGCTGTATAATTGAGTGTGCCTCATCTAATTTCCAGAGAAGTGTGAATAATTAGGATGTGTGCAGTTCTGGGTATTCTTCTAAAATGAAGTAACAGTCATACAAAAAGTAGTTTGCCATCTTGTGTTTTCCATTGAGAAATAAATACTTAAACAGTGCTTGTCTGTTATGTACAAAGTCATTTTTTTTTCTGCTGGAAAATATGATCAAATTAAATTGTGATGCCTTTCATGGTGAGTTTTGTGAAGGCCAATAATAATTTAAGTGAAGCCTTTTCTGAACAAGCAACACAGCTTTCCCAGTAACAAAGGACTGGAAAGAGACCAATTCTCTTCACTTCTGGCCTCTCATTGGTATGGGATTGTACTATCATTCCCTTATTA
The DNA here is from genome assembly GCF_978045245.1 of Mus caroli. Taxonomy (NCBI): domain Eukaryota; kingdom Metazoa; phylum Chordata; class Mammalia; order Rodentia; family Muridae; genus Mus; species Mus caroli. Next base: position 95,230,161 of record NW_028227265.1, read on the forward strand.
GGACCTTTCAAAATGGCACTCCGTAGTCTCACCATTAATTGGACTTGATGAAAAGTTATTGCCACAATGTAGGAAATGGTTAAGTGCTGGGTCAGCGCACATGCTCAGGATGGGGAGTTGTTGTTGAGGCCTCCAGAGATGAGGGAGGGAGGATTTAACAGGGTTTCCATGAAAGCAGCATGTACACTTTGATCCCTATGGAGTAGCTGGTGTTTGCGGGACCATTCTAAAATCCTAGGCTAGTTAGATTTGACCAAATTATGAACCCTGACCCAGAAGCGGAACATTTATTCAAAATAATTAACTAAGTTACTGTTTACCATATATATAACTTCAAGGTTTGAAAATGGCTCCTTGAATGTATAAGGGATTTCCCAGTCAAATGTATTTATAGTTAAGGCATCCATTACAGATGAGTATCCATGACCTGAAATAGGAAATTTGTAATGCTTCAAACCCCAAACCTTTGAATCATCAACATCATACAGACAGAAAATTGTACACCTGAACTCATGTAATACCACACAGTCACAGTCACAGAAAGATAGAGTCACTTCAGCTTATGAGTACAGTGGACATGTGGAACAAGTTGGTGTGTAGACCTGAGTCCTCTTTTCAAGGTGTTTGTTTCATTATTTAGTACAAATATTCCGATAGAGAAAAGAATTTGAAATCAGAAACACTCCTGATGAGGGATATTCATTCAGATTATAAGGCACTTCTTAAAATGCAAGTGTGATGAACTACTACACTTATAGTCTGCATGTCTATTCTGTTGTCTGAGCTTGATGAGAGCTATTCATTCTGAGGTATTTAGTGAGCATCTCCAGTGGAGAAGGCAGTGAGCACCAGGTGAGAATCCTGCCCTCTGATGACTTTTTTTATCTTTTCTTTTTTGAGTGGAATGACAGCATGCTGGTCAGTCAGGGAAATGAAGGCTATTTTGTGATTCCCCACCCCCACCCCCAAGGCTGTCACTGTTTCTATAGCACTAGTGAGCAAAAGCTAATCAATGATGTTTTCCAAAAAAGTTTCACAGTTGACTCTTATCCTGAGCATATTCGCTACAATGTGAAAGAATGCCCAGTTTCACATGGACATCCAATGAATTTTCAGATGAATGCACTGGATAGTCTTGGCCAGACTGCTTTGCACAGAGCTGCCTTAGCGGGCCACCTGCAGACCTGCCGCCTCCTGCTGAGTTATGGCTCTGATCCTTCCATCATCTCCCTGCAAGGCTTCACGGCAGCACAGATGGGGAATGAAGCAGTGCAGCAGATTCTGAGCGGTGAGTCACGTGGTCTACCTTCGCTCTCCTCACGCCCCCTCCCAGGAGAACAGACCCTGCCGCCTGTTCTGAGTAGCTGCTTGGCCGGAATGCTGCTTCTTCACACGTTTCCTTTCCTACATAGTCACCCCAACTCCGATTTCTGGTAGGATGAGGAGCTATCAGGAGGAGATCTGCACCATTTTTAAGTTAGGTGGCTTGTTGGAATTGAACACAAGCTAGAATTATGGGAGCTGTCCAATCTGTGAAACGGAGAAACGTTATGTTTCTAGAGTAATGACCTCTAATTGTTCTTACCTGTATAGTACTCTGGCATACTTGTCGTTCTTAACTATTCTGAAATTATCTTATATTTTCCTGGTTTAATTGTTAACTTTTGGTGAGTGTCACAGTGAATGCCCACTGTAGTGTAAGATACTTAGTTTGTTGACAGAGATCGGGCAGAAAACTGATAGTACACTAGACCCTGACATTCTTACTCCCAAGTTAGAAGTAACAGCCTTCTAAAAACTTTGGAATTAGACATGAAAGAATATCAATATAATTACTCTTCTTTCTCACCCCTCTGCCTTTGTTTGAACAGCCTTTGTTTGGGTTCCATTACTGTAGACAGATGGAAACTGAAAGAGTAACATAGAGACATCTATAGACTCGTAGTTAGAAACCTGGCTACTCTTTGCTCCCTGTAAACTGTATGCCCATAGTTTTCCCTTTTATAGCTGATATCTTATGATGCCCTCTACCCAGAAATAAAATTCTTAAGATTTTCTGATACATAACTATTCAAAAATCTACATAAGAAGTTCCTAAACATCTATATTAAACAATTGTGGTGTGATAACTTGGAGATGACGAACCTAGAAAACCACAATTGAGCCTACAAATTTTGGGGGCTGTCAGAAATGCATCGTGTTTAGAAGCACAGAATCTCTCAAAGTCCATGTTAGTTACAGGTGTGCCAGTGCTGTGTAAGGGACGCAGTCCCAAGAAATCATTTCATACCCTGAGCACTGGGTAGGGATTACTTTCCCTCCTCAGCTCATTCTTGCATGCCAGTCATCCTGCTTCAGTCTATGTTTGTTGACAGATGAGGAATGAAACTGATAGAAAATAGGCACTGACTCCCTAGCTCCCAAATTAGAATAACAGCCTCTGAAACCTCAGGAACCAGATGTGAAAGAACTGCAGTGTAGTTATTGTAGAAATGAGTACAATCCCGGCCCGGGGTTTCTACCCTGCCTTTGGTTACTGAGTTCCAGGATGAAAGACACACTCACAACCTTTATATTTACAATGAGCCCTAACCACCACAATAGCTGGGCAGCTGCCTACCCTCCTTGCTGTTGGAGTCTATTTTCTACTGATAACCCCAAGTTATTACTTACTATTTACTCTGTTTCGTCTGGCCTGCTCTTAGCTCCAGATCCTTCAGGGATCTCTCTTGATCCTTAACGCATGGCTGTTTCTCCTTCCTCCTCTCCTGCACCTTCTTCTACAGAGACAACTACTTCCTCCAGTAGTTTCAGTAGTTACTCTTCTTTCTCACTCTTGGCTTTTCCTCCAGTTTTCACTCTCAGAATGAGGCTAGGGTGTTAAGCTGGAGTGTTAAACCCCTGCCTTGAACAGAGCGGTGGAGCATCTGCTGCAGGAAGATAAGATACTGCTCCCTCACTAGAAAATAGCTCTTTCAAGAAATTGCAATCATTTTGTAAATTGAGATTTTTATAAAATATTCTTTTGTCCTTTTTTACTGGAAATGATTCACTACTGAATTTTATTTCTGAGTTATAACCATAAATAAGCATACAGCTACTGCATCAGTCTGTCACAATACTATGCATAAATTTAACAGTGGTTAACAAAATGTGGATGAGGTATCAAATAAATTGAACAGCTTGGATCCATTTAGTACCTTAAAGATGCCTTCTAGTAAACGCATCTCAGGTCCATGACTTCTGGGGATGAGATTGAATATTGAATCATAAGTAAAAAGTTCAGTTATTTTTATAATTCTACTCTAAAATTGATTTTGTGATGCATATCGTTAATTATAAATGCTTAATTCAGCAAATGGTAGGAATCAGTTTGCTATATTCATTGTTGATCTAGAAAGAGAATACAAATAATAGAGCTATCTGAGATACAGAGCCTTAAAAAAACATAGAAAATAGTTTTATTGGAATTACTCCATGGTTGGAAGAGGATACCGAGTGTTCTTTTATACATATTTCTACATTCTCATTTTACTTTTTAATCTTGAGGCAGAGTCTGACCAATTGCCTAAGTTAGTCTTGAACTCCTCTGTAACCTAGACAGGCCTTGGATCTGTAATATTTCTGCCTCATCTACTTTGGTACCAAGGATTTGCCTATCAAGTCCTGCTATATTATTTCTAAAATTAACTTTGTTCTAAACCCATTTTAGATTTATACATATGCAGAACTCCATAATCGCTATCATAATAAATCAGCATGTTTAACTTTCCTGCACGTAGTTCTTAGTAGCACTCTGCTATGTACACTGGATATTTTGCTTGACTAGAAAATGACTAAAGAGTCTTCCTGAGTTTTCTCTGTTGCTGGACTCTCTCATGGAGACATGGTACAGTGTGTTGCAGAACAGCCTCGCCTATAGGTGCAGTAGTACACATTCAGCATTAGACTGGAGACCAATGACCAGAAAGTCAGCGAGTACAGGCATCAGAGAGTTAGGGCTCAGCACATTGACTCTGATGTGAAGCAGCCCAAAAACCAACTTGGCAAATACTTGGATTATTGTTTTGTGAAAAGGAAATGTAAACAGGAGCAAGGATTCCAGCCCCCAGCCACTCCACTAACAAGTACAGTATAATACTTTCTTTAAAGAGAAAGAATTTTAAAATGGACTTCATGTTCGAGACAATCTTTTTTTCCTTTTTAGCTTTGGTATTTTATCTGATTTAATCTTAGTGTTTTATCTGCTAAGAATTATTAATATGATCAAACAGTTTGTCTTCTACAGAAGAGTTCTTAAACTCGTCTATAAAAGTCAACCCTTCTGAACAAAGCACTGTAGAAAAATAAAGTATTTCTTTTAAAATCTAAAGCCTTTTATGGCATCACTTGATCCTTCCCACTTGGACTGTGAACTCAGTGTCTCTGATCATAGTGTAATGTAATGTAATCTTAAACCTGAAAGAGACTTTGAGGAAAACCAGGTCTCACTCTTGGGAGGCATCAGGCTAGTAAGATGGCTCAGTGGTTAAAGGTGCTTGCGGAGCAAGCCTGACAACCTGAGGTCAGCTCCCAGGGCCATGGTGGAGAGAGACCTGGCTCCATCTGCATGCCATGGCACGTGTAATAATAAATACAAATAGCAAAAATCTGAAGTATCCTCCAAAGTCCACATGGGGCCCAAGCCTCTGGTCCTGATAGTCTGCCACACTCTCTTGTACTGCTATAAGTCCCTCCCGAAAGCCACATTTACGTGAGCATATTGAATCTCTTTTCTTTAAAAGATCAATTTTGAATAAAGTTTTGTTATATATCCATATTTGATTAATCAAAATACCTGACATGTAAGCATGTAACTGTAATAACCCAACTTACTATGTCACAGTTCACCTTGTTGTCTTCTCCCATACAAGGGCATTGCAAAGTCTGGAGCTATTTTTGGTCTCCTGGTTCCAGCTTTCCTTACTCTCCTATGAAACAGTCTTTAACCTGAGCATGTGATGACTAGAGTGGTAGGGTATAAAGTGTTCTCTATGTTATGATATATTTAAATTTGACTTAGATGAGCTATAAATTGAAGTATAAAGTAAAAAAGTACTTCTTAGGTAAGATGGAGGAAGGAGCCATTATATCACAGTAATGTCCGACCCATAATCTCTTTTCCCTCATTAAGCAGTCTTCCTTGCAGAACTTTCTCCAACAGTAGTGTCTCCCTCCTTTGATACAGAGAGCACTCCTATGCGCACTTCAGACGTGGACTATCGTCTCTTAGAGGCATCGAAAGCTGGTGACTTGGAAACTGTGAAGGTAAGTCAGTGCCTTCACTGCGGCTGCCTACCTCACTTGAATGGATCTAAACAAAGGGACTCACAGTAGAACAATGGGCAGGGTAATCTACACATAGAAGAGTGAGTGCTACCAAGATTTCTCCCAGTACGTCCTTATAGCACCTAACCCATAAAATAAAATAAGATAGACACATACATTTTTATTACATATAATGGCATGAACTATACTCTGTATGTGCAATGGTGCATATGTAAAGTCAAAGGAATCAGTTCTCTCCTTCCACCATGGGCAACCTGTGAATTGAATTCAAGCTGCCGGGCTTGGCCGAAAGTACCTTTACTCTCATGAGCCATCTTACTGGCCAGAAAACAAATTTTAATTTCATATATTTGTGTGCAAGTAGGCAAAAATGTGCTTTCAAGTTGCTAAACAATGCATTCACATTAAGAGAAAATTTTATTTTTGACAGTGGAGTGTAAGTGTCTAAAGAAGGCATACAAATTGAGAATTAGGTCTGGTATATTTTTTCTCAAAAGCTAAGAAATAGAAGTTAGCTGGGTGTGTTAGCTCATGCCTTTCATCCCTTCGGAAAGCCGAGCCATGAGGATCCTTGTGCATTCTGAGATAGCCTGTACTATAAGAGTGGTGCTCTCTCCTTCCCTTCCTCTCTGCTTCTGTTTAAAGTATTTTAAAATTTGAGAAACAGGATATAAAATTGTTCTGACATTCATCAAAGAATGACTAGAATCACAAAATTGTGGGACCTAGAGAGCACGTGTCTCTTGACCCACACTTAAGGAGACAGGAACTCTCTTTAGGTTCTTTGGTTCCATGTAGTCAGCTCAGGTTGGTCTGATTTGAGCAGAGACCAAACTAAGCATACCACAGGGTGCATCTGTGAGGAGTCTCAGGGAGGGAGGGAGATGGACATGGATGAGACGGGAGGCTTCTTGGCTGCCCTTGGATATCGGTTAGGTTAGGGACTGGACTAGGGTCTCCAACAAATACTAAACTCCTCTGTACACTCAGTTCTGCTGTCACAGTAATGCCAAACGTAATGCAAATTCTCCTTTGGGGCTTTCTGAAACATCATGTGGCCCAGACTGTCCTCAGACTCACTGTGTAACCCGCACTGACCCCAAACTGGAGGTCATTCTCTGTCACCTTCTCCAGCTCAGGGATTTTTAGGTATGCCTCACCATGTCTGGCTATGGTGCTGATTTTTATACATCTCATCTGTAGAGAATATTTACTATATCATTATAGTATTTTAAGATGCTGCCCAGTTTAGAGCAGAGTCTATGAGCGGGTGTTAACGGTGTCGTCTCTGACTCTGTGTCTGTGTGTGCACCACGAAAGCAACTCTGCAGCCCGCAGAACGTGAACTGCAGAGACCTGGAGGGCCGGCACTCTACACCCTTACACTTCGCTGCAGGCTACAACCGCGTGGCTGTCGTTGAGTACCTTCTACATCATGGAGCTGATGTCCATGCCAAAGACAAAGGGTATGTGAATGTGCAAATCCGTCCAGACTTAGATAAAGTACATAAAATTAAATAAAATCACATACTTTTTATCTACAGAATATAGCTGTTTTCTTTGGAACAAAAAATTTACAAATGACATAATGCTTTTTAAAATATTTTTAATATTTTAAACACTAAAATGTTTTTAGTGTCGTAGATGCTTTTTTAAAAATATATACATGATTCATTTAAATTACTACTTAAATAAACATACATATTGAAATTGAAGATTGATTCATCCCTCACCCTAAAGATAGAACATGAACAGTTTGCCTATAATTGTCCAGCTCTGTCTTGGGCTGTGTCCAGCAGTTGTCAATCACCTGGACTGTGAGCGTGTTTCTTGGCACCTTTGAATTTGCACTGCGAGGTGCCCGGGTGAGGATGCCTTTCCAGTCTGCTTTGGACTTTACCTGTTCTTGCACTATGTCTTCCAATTTGGTGCATCCTTTCATGCCTGTGTATAGGATTTTATTTCATTTACTATTATTTTATGTAATCTGTAATTTACTGCTTATCCTTTCCTTATATATTTTTTTTGCTATTAAAAAATTCTTCTAAGAATTTAATCCATCCCACAATTATAATAGAAATATAATTTTGATTCTGTTCATTTAAGTTATTTACATTTTTATATTAGATGAATTACTTGACACACCAGGGAAAACTTTTAAAGTGGCTACTTATAAATCTAAGAAGAGTAACCAAAATCAATTTCTGTATCCTGAGTCAGTTTAATAGCTGCTCAGATGAGGGGGCCCCATTTTGTGCACTTACTTAGCATCGCACCATAAAGAAAAAGGTGCAGCTCAGGCTTTGGGTAACTGCTAAGTGTTTTATCTTTCTCAAGTCATGCACCATACATGATGATTCAGGACACCCTCACTGGTTGTTTCAAAGTACTGCAATGCATTGGAGTGCAGCCAGTGTTGCTTCTATGTCTTAGTTTAGTACTGGGATGTTTCATCATCAAGCCTTTGTTGTAGATGACACTAATCTCTAAATAATCACTGCATAACTGAATGTTTTTACATGTCCTAAGTCCACTTACACTGGCTTCAGTGCACGGCTCTTGAGAGGGTGTCTTTTTTGTGCTGCCTTTTAGAATGTCACCTGCTTTCTTTGAAGGAGCTTGCTCAGAAGATGAGAAGTTTAGATTCTCTTAGCTGAGTAGAATTTATAACTGAATTTTATTTTTCCTTGATGATATTCTTCTTTTTTAGATGGAGTTTGTTTGAGACAAAGGTCCTCTGTATCTCTGGCTGGCCTGAAACTTGCTATGTAGACCAGGGTGGCTACAAATTCAGAGAGATCTTCCTGCCTCTGCCTCCTTAATTCTAGGATTAAAGGCATGCATTACTATGACCAGTGTGAATTCTCTTCTGAAATCACTTTGAGTTTCCATTGCTTTGTACCTCAATATTTAAGTCATGCAGAGAAACCACTCTTGAATCATTATGAACTTAAAAATAACTAAAACAAATAGTGAAAGATACCAACTGAATAAGTAGGATGTATTCTGTGTTTATGTGTTATATATTACGTTACTTTATATTGTGTGTCATGAGTAAGCTGGCAATTTTCATTAGTAAAATACAAATCAAAGTAAATCTGAGAGATGATAAAAAGTAGATTGGTTAATTATGTGTGCTAATACTTTGTAGTATACAGGACTTTATATTGCTAGGGTGCAAGTAAGAATTGAAAGGATTGTGTTAAGCAGACCTGGGGTCCCAGCCATTTGGGAGGCTGAGGCAGTAGGATTTGAACTTGGTGCCTTCTTGGCTTATGGAATGAGTTTAGGAAAACCTATATTTAAACTGAGAGGTCTGGGTGTGTATAGCTCAGTGGTAGAGTGCCACTAGCATTCGTGAGACCCTGACTCTTAATCCTAGTGCTACCAGAAATAAAGTATGTTTTTAATTCTATGAGTGATACACACATACATACACATACACACACACACACACACAAATGTGAATAGATGAGTAGATCGAGCGATAAGAATAAATCAATATATATTGTATTTCAAGATTAATGATTGCTGTGATAGAAGGCTTTATATTGAAAAGTTGTTTGTTTGTTTGTTTGTTTGTTTTTAAATTATGAGTGTTTGAATTAGTGAGGGGCCTTAGCAAGTAAGGACACTTGCTGTGTGAGCTGCTGTCCTGAGTTTGATCCCTAGACCATGCATAAAGTGTAAGGAGAGACCTGACTTGACAGGGTGGTCCTCCCTCCACACGTGTATCGTGACACACGTATGTGTGCACACAATAATAACTAGTAAAAAGTATTAGTCCCTGCTTAGAAATGGGGCCCATGTTAGAGACCAAAGAGGAAGTATTTCTGTGTAAGTGGGTTCTCAGTACTTAGCCGCAGACGCGTGTGACTAGGAGGAAGGTTTGGGGCAGAGTCTCACATAGGCTGTGCTGGGTGGAAACGCCCCTCCAGCTGGGGTGATCTGACCTCCTGCCTTTACCTCCCAAGTACTGAGACTGTCCACCGTTATGCAAATTATTTCAGCTGAAATATTTGTCTTGTGACTATTTTCCTTTTGTTTAGTGGCTTGGTTCCCCTTCACAATGCCTGCTCCTATGGACACTACGAGGTCGCCGAGCTCTTGGTGAGGCACGGAGCTTCAGTCAATGTGGCCGACCTGTGGAAATTCACCCCTCTCCATGAAGCAGCAGCCAAGGGAAAATATGAAATCTGCAAACTCCTTCTAAAAGTATGTAGACATGAAGCAGCAGCCTGGGTTTAGTTACTGCTTTTGAAAACTAATCTGTTGTAATCTACAAGTGCTAAGAGGGCTATCTCTGGTTAGTTCCTGATAGGTCTTTCGGAATTGACTAAGTGGGGTCATTTCACCCAAGAAGGTTTTGGGAATGTTGGTTTAATTTACACGGTTTATCTAATGTAGTGTTAGTATTAAAGTGGCCGTAGGAACTTTTCCATCAGGCATGCTCTTTGAGGCCAATATTGCTGCTGTCGTAACTAATAGTATTGTTAACTCATTTCTTACTAAATATCACATACTCACGTCACATGCATGTCTTGCAATACATCTGTGTGGATTCTCATCTTTTCTTAACCAGAGAAAAAATACTGTTATTATATGTAAGTCCAGTTTATATTCAATACTGTAATAGCATAATATATATATAGCAAGTATTACCACTAGATACTTTTTAAAAATTACCTATAGGATATTATGCATACGTTGTCTAATTTGAATATTGTGCTTTGTTTATTTGTTTCTTCATTCATTTTTTAAGAGAAAGTCTTACTGTTGCTCTGGCTGTCCTGGAACTCACAGAGATCTGCCTGACTCTGCCCCCAGAAATGCTGGGGTTAAAGGTGTATGCCACCATATCTGGCTAGCTTATTCTTAATTTTTACAGTGGGTGAACAGCTTTCTGAATCAGGTCTATATTAAAACTTCTTGGCTTATAGGTACAGCTTTTTTTTTAAACCAAGGTAGTTTTTTTAAAAGTACATTTATACATCATGAAATACACTTTTAAACTATCAAACTTTTTTTTAAATTGATGTCATTTAGAATTCAGTTTTTTTCTTCCTGTATAGATTCCTTTATTTCTTTCTCATGATGCTGCCTAAATATCTTTGTCCAATTTGTGCTGGAACCATAATTCAATGGTGGAGTGATTAGTGACCAAGTGTGAGACCCTAGTTTCATCATTAAAAATCAATCAATCAATCAATCTCTCTCTCTCTTTGTGTGTGTGTGTGTGTGTGTGTGTGTGTGTGTGTGTGTGTGTGTAAGTGTGTAGTGCAACTGAAGTCTGGCCGAAATTCACATCTAGGCCATTATAAGAAATAAGATATTTTCAAAGACAATTTCAAGTCTTGGGGAAAGTTTGTCATAGAAAGGCAAAAGTTCCCCCGTATCCTCCCAGTTACAAAATAAAACAGAATTTACGTTCCTATTTTCAAAGTGAATGTGGGATAGGTCTCCTTCCAGCTGAGTGTGGTACCAAGAGTAAATGAATTAAGTTCTGTATGTGCTACCTACCCACTTGCAAACACACGTGAACCGTTTGGTTTTTGTCTTTACAGCATGGAGCAGATCCAACTAAGAAGAACAGAGATGGAAATACGCCCCTAGATCTGGTCAAAGAAGGAGACACAGATATTCAGGACCTACTGAGGGGGGATGCTGCCCTGTTGGATGCTGCCAAGAAGGGCTGCCTAGCCAGAGTGCAGAAGCTTTGTACTCCAGAGAATATCAACTGCCGAGACACCCAGGGCAGAAATTCAACTCCTCTCCACCTGGCAGGTAAGTGTCACTGTGTCATCTCACTGTCCCTTCAGCTAGATACCAATATACTGTGTGCCAGGCACTTAGCCACTGGGCGTGAAAGGTGAATGAGGTTAGTGAGATAGCCCATCAGGTGACAGTACTTTTCAACAATCTTCACAGCCCGAGTTCAAGTCCCACAACTCACATGGTCAGCCAAGAGGGTCAGCTCCTGTAGACTGTCCTAGGACCTTCCCACTCACACTCGGTGCCTGCGGTACCAGTGAGTGAAACCAGCACGTGGTGTACACTTACGTAAAGACTGAATTATGTGAAGTCAGTATTAGCTTTTGAAGAAAAGGAATTAAAATCTTCAATTTCCCTGGTCTTTGCTGGTATATGTGTGAGTCGTATCTCTCTCTCCTGACCTGACGTGCGCCTTTCCCTCTAATAGCAGGCTACAATAACCTGGAAGTAGCTGAGTACCTTCTAGAGCATGGGGCTGATGTCAATGCCCAGGACAAAGGAGGGCTAATCCCACTTCACAACGCTGCGTCTTATGGGGTAAGTGTGCCACAGTGAACGTCTAGAAGCCTTCCCTGGCTTTAATGCCTTATTAATTATGGGTTGCATGTTAAGGAACAGATGGCCAACTTGCAGCAGAGTTGAGTGCAGCTCAATCATCTATATATATAAGCTTTGTCATACCGTCCCTATAGTTACTTTCTGATGAGCTTTGAAAGCTCTCTGTGACTTTGCACATAATCTAACACAGTAATCATGGTATAGTGGGTCATATATAAATCTTGCCTCTACCTCAGATAGGTTTTAGAAACTATTAAGGCCAGGAGGCTCCTAAGTGGGTATGGAATTTAGCTGTCTACAGTTATCTCTACAATCTCAGAAGGCTCCGGCCAAGTGGTTAAGCAGTTTGCACACAATTGAATAGCATTCAGCTAAGGGATCAAACTGCCACGTAAAAGTGCAAAGCCATCTTTGCAGACACTAAATGGTGTTCAACAGGAGTGGGGCACATGGCAGTGCCTTGATGCCATTTGTCAGAAATGGTGGTAGGCGAGGTGCTCGGGCTGATGCTTCGCGGTAGAAATAAGTCAGACATGAAGGATGGTCCTGCTCTCTGCGTGTGTGCATAGCCTTCCCTGACCAAAGTTCCCGTACCGGATGCTCAGGTGATAGACAGAGTGGCTCCTCCCACTCTTCATCTTCAAGCAAGGCTACTTTGTAGGGATCCACAGCTCCTGCTTTCCGTTTCTATCTGCAAATGAGAAAAAAAAAATAGAGAGCATTTTCCTACTGTCATCAAACCACAAGTTTGAGCTTAAAGTTTAAAGTTTCATGAGAATTTTCTTTATGGCAATGCGCTTTATTCTGCTTAGTATCTTTTGTATTGTAGTATGTTTAGTTATCTATACATACAAAGGATAGTTAATTTCTGTGATATTAATACATATAAAAAAGTACTGATATTCCTTACCAAAAGCATGTGATTTTATAAGAATAAATCATCTGGCAGATTGATTTTCTTTCTCCACTTTCTCATTTTGCAGCTATTTCCCTAATACATAGATTCTGTCTGATGGTTTCTTGCCATCACAGTAGTAGACGGCATATACAATGAGATGGGTTGGCTGGAGCCCACATTCTCTTCTCTCGCCCACCTTTTTAACATTGAGTCCATGTCTTTAGTCAGTGCTTAGTGCCTTTCTCGAGGACAGTAGAGTCGGCTCCTGATCTTGGCCTTCTCACCCAGTCCTCTGGTCCTGCCCAGGTGACGAGAGCTAAGCTGCAGCTCACTTGTGCATCTCAGTTACTGTGGTTTGCTCCAGAAGTGTAGCTACTTAAAAAGAAGGAAAAGCTTAAGAATTGTGTTTGACTCTATTTCAGTAATATCCCTTCCTCTTCATTGGTCTTGTAGACATTTGCCAGCCAATTTAGCAAGCTTGTAATTGGTTTCACTAAAGACACTGTAAATTCAACATAAGTAAGTTTAACAATGCATACTGAACACACAGCTCATTTATACGCCCACATTTATACAAACTGTAACTCGTTTTGGACTAATTTTGGAAGTCTATGCAAATTAGTCTACAAAATTGTGTTCCTCTTAATAAAATGCAGGAAACGCAACTTAAGTAACTTGTGCTATCATCTGAGGAATCGTTTGAAGTTATGCCGCGCTTTCAGACGAACTCAGCAGAAGTTGCTTTTTGAACACATCCTTTGCGTAAAGAAGATAAATTGGGGTTGTTTGTTTGGTTGGCTGTTTGTTTGTTTGTTTGTTTGGTTGGTTGGTTGGTTGTTTTGGAAGTGATTCTGATAGAATCCTACAGAGCTTTCTTGTTAGAAGTTAAACATAAACTGCAAAGTTAGTTTTATGATATTCTCATAATCCAAAAACTCTTAAAGCATTTAGATAAACTAGCCTGTCCTCAGCAGAATCCTAGTGGTTCTGCACAGACCTCCTCCCATCTTCATTATCATGTTATCAGGGGTACCATGCCTGTCTTAGGAATTCCTGATCTCTTCTTTGGAAATAAGTAGTTAGAGACCAGCCTAGACAGGCAAAAGAATAGCTGACGAGGAGACAAGTCCAAAGCACAGGAGAGGGCTGTGTTTGTTTGTTTGTTATTAAGAAGTTTCTATTAAGGATGAGGCCTAGGATGGTGAAATTATAGCAAGGATACTTGACAAATTCGGCTGGGTGGCTTTCTTCTTCAGTGTCCGTGTTCTCTTGATTTTCTCAGCATGTTGACATAGCAGCGTTACTGATAAAATACAACACATGTGTAAACGCAACGGATAAGTGGGCCTTTACTCCCCTTCACGAAGCCGCCCAGAAAGGAAGGACGCAATTATGTGCCCTGCTCCTAGCACATGGTGCAGACCCAACCATGAAGAACCAGGAAGGTCAGACACCTTTAGATCTGGCGACGGTAAGTCCTTGTTGCAGGGTGGTTGTTGTACATTAGGATTCCAGGCATGACCTTACCTTCCAGGGCTCAACTGGCACTTCATGGGGTGGAGTTGGCATTCTTCCTGGAAATCTTGATAGCCAAAACCACATGGCCTCTCAGTTCCTTCTGTACTTCAATGATATCTCGTGTATAATCAGCCTCCTTTACTTTCACTAACCCTTGTCTGACTCTTCCAGCCACCACTCGACATTTGATACCAAAATCACTGTCACTGTCCTTGCCTGATGTCTGTGTCTTTACATTTGGTACGTGGTGAAAATCTTAGCATTAATAATGGTTTTTGTATTTTCTTTAATCATTTTTAGGCTGATGACATCCGGGCTCTGCTGATTGATGCCATGCCCCCTGAGGCCTTACCTACCTGTTTTAAACCTCAGGCAACTGTAGTTAGTGCCTCTCTGATCTCACCAGCGTCCACCCCCTCCTGCCTCTCTGCTGCCAGCAGCATAGATAACCTCACTGGCCCGTTAACGGATCTGGCTGTAGGAGGGGCCTCCAATGCAGGGGATGGTGCTGCGGGTGCAGAAAGGAAGGAAGGAGAAGGTAGGTGTACCCCTGGGAATCCTTGTTTGTACACTTTAGTGGACCGGTTACTTTTTCCTTTTTATTATTGAAAGCTTAAAGATAGCCCCTCTCTAAACTTTTGAGTTCAAAGTCATCCAGGACTACGTGATGAGGCCCTATGTCAAAGACAGGATTGGAGGATGTGAGGGGGGAGGGGAAGGAAAAAGGATTCCTGGGACTTGCTAAGTGAGCTCCAGGTTTAGTAAGATGCTCTCTCTCAAAGGTAGGTAGGTGGGTGGGTGGGTGGGTGGATGGATGGATGGATAGATAGATAGGAAGATATTCAACATTGACCTCTGACCTCCACATACACATAGAAATAAATAAAAATAATTCTTAAAAAGACTAAATCAAACCGGGTGATGGTGGCACACGCCTTTAATCCCAGCACTGGGGAGGCAGAGACAGGCGGATCTCTGAGTTCGAGGCCAGCCTGGTCTACAGAGTGAGTTCCAGGACAGCCAGGGCTACACAGAGAAACCCTGTCTCATAAAACCAAAAAAAAAAAAAAAAAAGAATAAATCAAAATAGTAACTGGTACCTTTTTTTTTTTTTTTCTTTTCTTTTAATACATTAAAAGTACTAATTCTATCAATTATGGTCTGGAGCCTAGGTACTGCTCTTGTAGAGGACCTGGTTTAGTTTCCACCACCCATACTGGTTAGCTCACAACCCTCTTCACCCCAGCTTCAGGGAACCCAATGTACTCAGCTGGCTCCCAGGGAAACACTTAGCATGCAGATACTCAAGCATAAAAACACACAAAACTAAAAATAGATGTCTTAGACATAAAAAATAAGGTGGTAGAAATTATATTCCCTGTATAGTTAATATATACATCTATATTTTAGTTCTATGTGTATTAGAATTAATGTAAGTACTGTTGCTATGCCAAAGAGAAAATTCAGCATAACTTGGAAGTGCCTGATTTAAATTGACATATTTGGTATTGGTTTTTGTCATGTGAAATCATCTGTACAGGCAAGTGTCAAAAAATAGGGTTATACATAAATGCTGACCTTGCATAGAATTAGGAAATTCTAAGAGATTTTACTGTTTGTTTTAGTTGCAGGTCTTGACATGAACATCAGCCAGTTCCTTAAGAGCCTTGGCCTTGAGCACCTGAGGGACATTTTTGAAACAGAGCAGGTAAGCGCTCACGTGCTCTTTCAGCTACTGCGTTATTGACTTCATAAACTTCGCAGCTGTTTATTTTCTGTATTATGTATTCTCTTTATTTTGTGACTTATAGTGTTCTGCAGTCTGCCTCATGTGTATGTTTTTACCTTGCTTGTTAGCTGCCTGAAATATGTGTAGAGAAGCCAGGGAGCCCAGCACTTTGCGCTCATCTCCAACACTGACAGTTCAGAGAGCCACCCTTCCTCTGTGACCAGTTTTGTTCAGTGCAGTCTGTGTCAGGTTAGATGTGAGAAGGAAGGGTACAGCTTGCTGGGAGAGCACTTGGTGAGCTTAGATCAAGAAACTATGTCAAGAATATTCTCAGTTTTTCTGGTTTTTGTTGTTGTTGTTTCCAAAAGAAACTGGCATTTATGAGCTCATCTTCTTGTGTTACTAGAGAGAGCTCTTCTGTTTGCCAGACTGTTGTCGAGGGTCATGAGTTCTTACTCCCATGCTCCATGGTAAACACTGAAGATGAAACTGAATTTAATATTACTGGTGGACATGGAACTTTAGGATGGGGAGTCACTCAGACCCAGTGCCCCATTTCCCAGGTGGAGGTACCTCCTTATGCCCATGTCAGCCTTTCTGGCAGGGAGGATAGCTTGTGCAGTAGAATATGGCTGTTGATGTCTTTTTAAAGTCTAGTCAGCTTTAGGGCCCTCTTTACATCTTTATTTGGTGACTTATGTTCCACAATCTACCCCGTGTTCAATCTGTTTGTTTCAGGTTTGTTTTTACCTTGTTTTGCACAAGTCTGTTATTTAGTCAGTATATGTACTGAGTTTGGTGAGCTACATAGCAGATGACCATAGACTTGCTAGCCTAACAGAAATGTTTTTCTCTCAGAAGACTGAAATCAGATCGTCAGGGTGCACTCCCTGTAGCAGTTCTAGAAGAATCTGCTCCCTGCCCTTCCAGCCTCCTCAACTTAGGTCACGCATAGGCCACCTTACTCCAGTCTCTGCTGCTGTTGGCACAATGCCTTGTCCCATGTCTGCCTTCTCACGTGCCTCTTACTGGGACACTTCCTTTAAACTTGGGCCCTCCTGGGTGACTATCAGAACTTCCTCTCCCTGTCGTCCAATCATATTCTGGACTAGAGATGTGCTGTAAGAATCCTGTAAACTGGGGCTTTGTCGCTGTTTGAACACAGGTGCCTCTTCATTCTGACTCATGTCCGCAGGAATTGTGAAACTTCACACACACCTTGGTCTAATAAGCCAAAAACCTCCAGTTCCAACAAGGAACCCACCGACCTCTTGTTGAGAACCGTTATTTCTGAGCTTTCATCCGCTTGTTCTTACCGCCTGCCGCATGCTCTCTTGGTCAGGAGCTGACCTCCTGTGCGTGTTTCTCATGTTATTGACTTAGTAGTTTAATGATTCAGTCTTCAGTCAGCTTATCCTTTTTATCAGTTTTATTGTTCTTTTTACTGCAGTTTTCTTCTGAGTAAATCGATGTCCCATTGATTTTCTTTTGTCCAAAATCATTTCTATATCTTTTTCATAGTCAAGATGTTAATTGTTTCACTTAATACATATTACCTTCTGTAGGCCCTCTCCTCTAGATAGTGGTGTGCCTTTCTATGTATCGAAACTGTCTTTTGGGCCATTGGGCAGACAATTAAGTTTGTGTTTATTATTTCAAGTGCAGATGTTCTGTCTAGTCTTCAGGTATAAAATATTAAGTCTACTTAATTCTTCCACGGCAAACCTTTAGAATTTTCTTTTCTGTCATAAATATTGTGTAGCAGTCTGGTAACGTATATCAGCAAGCATGTGACCCATCATTGTGTCCCCTTATCCCTGCTGTGACTGTGTTTGCTGAGACACCTTGTATAGTGTATTCCGCTGTTCTCGTCCTGCCTGGGAATACCCCTCTCCCTCTCGTGAGGTGCGAGGTAGTTCTTTTAGTTTGTGTCCTAGAAGTTCTTAAGTACATCACACTCTCAGCTCCACCTTCACAGTTCCTTCTCAGAAGTCTCTGCGCTGTCTTATTCCATAGACACTTTAGAAATAATCATCAAAATTCCTTCTAGTTAACTATAGCATTGTGTAACATCTTCTCACACTTAGACTATAGCTTCCTACCTAAAATGTTTTGTTTATGGGAAAGGAAAATTTAATTTACATTATAATTTCTGGAACTCAACTGCCGTAGCAGTTGAGTTGGATTTTCACAGAAACTGACCATATACATTCTATAAAAGGTCTTACTCATTGAATTCATTGTAAATATGATTACAACTCACCACACTCAAGGGAAAAAAAGGCCTTTTCATTTATAATCGTTAATTTTCTCATCACATCCCAGGTAAACAAGCGAATCTTCAGAGCAGGCAGCAACCCTATAGACATAGCATTTACTTTATATGCAGGGCCATTTTATCTTATGAATGAGTAGACTTTAGTATAAGGATTTTATATCAATGTATGCTAGATATGCATAACCCCCTTCACCCCAAGACAGGAACTTGAGGAGCAAACTTGTGGTTTCTTCCAAATACCAAACATATTCTCTAACTGTTCCCACCAGATAAGTCACTGGAGGCTTAAAAGTGATAAATAACATAATTAAATATAGAGGGGAAAGTACTGTCCTGTCATTTCCACTGTATCATATTAAAAATCATATTAATAACTAGTCAGTGTATAAGTGTAGCTCATACCCAAGGAGAAGGGAGTTGAAGTCAGAGCACCAATGCTGGAGACAGGATCTTCAGCAGCTGTGTAAGGGGCGGCTTTCCGTACAGGGAGGAGCCTGGCTCCTCCGCCCCGCTCTGTAAACGGGAGTGGAGTAACTCCAGGTTCCTCTCTGGTGCAGGGGGCTTGGGCAAGGGTTTTTATATTCATTTTGTGATTGGAAGTCTGTGTGTTACACTTCATTTCCTCTCTAGAGCATGATTAGAAATATCCCTTGGGGTGTTGTCTTCTAGCCTGACTTTGACACCCTTCAGCTATGCACTATTGAATAGCAGTTAAGAAGATGTTGATGTCTGTAACCTAAAGTTACCTCATATATATCAGGCCGTGTTTTTATTGTCAACCATATCTAAACTGAAAGATAAAATCTCTAGAAGAACATGGTACCAGTTGCATGGCTCACAAATTACATTAGAATCAGATCTGCCTTAGGATGTACAGACTCCTGTTGTGTAAACTGTTCTGTTTCAAAGGTGCTTATTTCCATGTTGCTGTCTTCTGAAAGCTCTGTTGAAAACTTCCTTTGCGTGATTAGAAGTGAATGGCAGATTTTGTACTATGAAACAATTATTTCTTCAATGGCCACTTAATGTGCTAAATTACTTCAGAGAATAAACACAGATGATCCCACTCACTGTAAAGGACTTCATTTTCACAGTAAAAATCAAACCTTGGGTCTAATTTGTTATGTTAGTGTAAGGATTAAGGAAGTGATATAAACCTTAAATGAGTTAGAAAAAAGAATGTCTATAAAAGGATATTTCAGTTCTCCAAAGAAAGAAAGAGACAGGGCAATGTGTTTATCCTCTGGACATGTGGCAGAAAGTGATTCAGAGCTTTGCCACTGGGTGGAAGCAGAGTCACAATTACCGTGGTCCACAAAGGCCTGAGAAAGTCAGCTAGCTGAGACTGTCAGGTCACCGAGACTCAAAGGCTGCTGTTGTGTACAGACATTGAATGCCTGTTAGTCAGCAAGCATTGCTAACCTGACAGTTTATGAACTTAAACACCATCTCTCTCCTGTTCTCTAAATTGGGATTTCTGATGTCTCTTATAGAATGACCACACTTTAAATCAGCCTACCTCCTAAGGCCTCTGACTCCTGGCTTGCTGGTTTCCTGGCACTGGGAACTTTCTCATCTAAAGCTGACTTGCTTTTGCCACACTATGACAAACTCAAATGTTCCCGTCCCCTCTGCTGTTCATTTCTCCTACCCACAAGATACAGAATTTCAGACTGCTGATCTGTCTGTCTGGAGACAAACAAAAGATGGCAGAATTGCAGTCAGAAAGACATGGCGGTGATCACCCGTCTTCCCATCACAGTAGGTCTCCTGCCTCAATCTCCATATCTGCTTCAAGCAAATGAGGGAGGCTTTCTCCTGAGCTAGGAGATTGCGGGCCTTCTTAGGCAGCTTGAAGGTCATGCACGGTTTATAAAAGGAAACCTGTAATGTCATTTTTTATGTAACTTTCAGATTACGCTAGATGTGTTGGCTGATATGGGTCATGAAGAATTGAAAGAAATAGGCATCAATGCATATGGACACCGCCACAAGTTGATCAAGGGTGTTGAAAGACTTTTAGGTGGACAACAAGGTAAGCTACTTGGGGGAACTTATTTTCAGAACTTAGTAAAGAAATATCAGGCTGGTTTTTGGGCTTGGGTAGTCTGTCCCCAGAGCACATGCAGGTAACTGGCACAGCATTCCCTGCCTTCCTCAGGTCTAGCCAGACAAGCCTGAGCTCTTCCCTCTCCCCCCACTTCTCACGCCTTTGTACTTCATCCTTACCCCTGCTTTTACCTAACTCAAGCCACCAGTCCCTCCCTCTCCTGGGCCTCAGTCACTGTGCAGCCCCTTCCCAGCCTGTACCTTCACCTCCCTCACTGCCTTCTCCACAGCCACCAAGGGGCTCCAGCGCAAGCCTGTCAACCTCTCCTCATGCCTTTAACCCCTCAGTCCCTGGTGTGTTCGGGATAAAATCAGACACTTACTCCATGGTTTTTCACAGCCTGGCCTATCTGGCCTTCCCTTGGGCTCTTCTGCTGCTCTCAGGACCACATTCCCATCGTCCTTCGCTGCCACGGGCCTCCTCTTTTACTTCTGTGTTTTCTGCAAATCTCTTTGTTAGACACACTTTCCATAGAGGAGAGAAGCAAAGAGAAGTACCATGTATCTATGGAGCTGATAAAAGTACAGGCAGCCAAAATGGAGAGGGTTTGAATTTGACTTTTTTTTTAAAACATTTATTTTAGTCAACCTTATAAATGAACAGAGATAAGTTATGTCGGTGGCCATTTCAAGCCATTCCTGAAAGGTTTAGAGGGTAGTTCTTGTATTGTAGAACTCATCCCATTGTAGTTCAGCATTGTTTCTCTTCTGTGTAGACATCAGCTATGTTCATGGTGGAGTTCAGGTCAGTAGGTACTGAGCCCTGCTGTGTAGAAAGGGTTCATGGGAGGGGAGAAGTCCCTTACCACTTTCTTTCTTCTTGTGCCTTTGGAATATCTGCTTACAGACTGTATATTGAGGTGGAGATTGAAAATAGTGTAGATTGCTCTAAGCTGTCAGTTATTTATAGCCAAGTTTCCCATAAATGTGTGGAACCCAAGTGATACGGACATGTACTTTGTATTTTTGTTTTTCTCTTCTGCAGGCACCAATCCGTATTTGACTTTTCACTGTGTGAATCAGGGAACTATTTTGCTGGATCTTGCTCCAGAAGATAAAGAATATCAATCAGTAGAAGAGGAGGTAACAGACATCAGCACGGTTTCCTTTACCCTCGTTCTCTTAAGACTGGTTTTTCCAGGGAAAGAACTCACCTTACTTTGTCACAGGGTCACGTGGCCTGTGACACGAGGCAGCAGCCAGCCTTTAAATGTGACTGTAGACTAAAACCATGCACATTGCATCCACGTCACAAGCCTATGTGCGAATAGCTCCATCTTTTTGTTCTATAGATTTTGTCAGTTTTAAGTCATATAAGTAAGAACCTTTTTAAAGCATTTTCATACAGTAAAATGCACCTAAGATTGATAGGGGCAAGAATCTTGCTTCATAGACAGAAAACACTTTCTAGGGTTTTTGTTGTTGTTGTTTGTTTGTTTGTTTGTTTTTTGGGGGTTGTTTGTTTATATAATTATTGTTTTTTAGCAATGTGCCTGATCTCAGTT
Source organism: Mus caroli (assembly GCF_978045245.1). Lineage (NCBI taxonomy): Eukaryota > Metazoa > Chordata > Mammalia > Rodentia > Muridae > Mus > Mus caroli. The sequence continues at coordinate 95,251,856 of NW_028227265.1, forward strand.
AATTTCCATAATCAGAATTACTCTAAGCATTATATAATAAGACTACTTTGAACCTCCTTGTAGAAAGATGACATAGAAATTCTTCCTGTGAGAGCAGGCGGGAGAGATGGCTCAGCGGTCTGCTCTTCCAGAGGTCCTGAGTTCAATTCCCAGCAACCTCATGGTAGCTCACACCATCTGTAATGGGAATCTGATGCCCTCTTCTGGTGTGTGTCTGAAGACAGCAACCGTGTACTCACATAAATCTTTTTTTTAAAAAGGAAGAAATTCCCCTTCTGCTGATGGCTTATATTTCTTCCCCTAATGCAATGTCTAACTCCATTATTGTGATTAAGCTCTCATTCTATTATTATACAAACACCAAGCAGACATGGGTTTGCCTGTAGTTAAGGATTTTCTTTTGTTTGTTTGGTTTATTTTTTTTAACTAGTGTCCATGTCATCTCCATTCAGTGCTAGGAAGTCACCTTAGGGAGCCCAGGATGGTTTCAGTTTGCGTTAGGTTATCAGAAAGACGTTATGACTTCTAGGGCCTCATGGTCTGGTTGTCTCCATAGTAAGTTCTGGTCGTGTAAGATACAGGCTACACAACCTTGCAGATGGAGCCATGGGTAGAGAGCTCAGGTGTCAGAAACTTGGGGCATTTTTGTGATGCTGCCTAGAAACCTAGGGTCTCACACATGCTTAGCAGATGTTCTGCCCATAGCCCAAGACACTAAAGGTTTTTCCATAATAATTATTAAAGTTTGAGAGTGGGAGAGTTTGCAGTGCTCAGAAGGTTATTCTGTTCATTGTGAAGTTTACTCAGCTTCCCTTGCCTGAGTTGCTGTATCAAGATTCCAAAGACTACTGAGATAAAATGAAACAAAAAATATTTTTAAAATATTTATTTTTAGCATTTATCTAATGTGGTATCAATTGAATATCATTTTAGTTTGACTTATTCAATTTCTTTTCATTCTTAATAACAAAGTAATTATACATTTTTAAAGTGCTATTATTTTTCAGTTTCCCTGTTGTGTCTACAAAAAACAAATCTTTCAAAATTTGTATCAGAAAATGCTTTCATTAGTATTTATGACTATTTTCTCACTACAAATGCTCATTAAATTTGTTAAAATAAATTTGTAGTGAACTCCTGATTGAGATTCAGACTCACCAGGGAAACAGATGGAAGAACTATTATCTAGAGACAGCAGAAGGAATGCTCTCTTCTGGCTCTGATGGAGTTAATTGTTTCCCTTTGCCCTACAGATGCAGAGCACTATTCGAGAGCACAGAGACGGCGGGAACGCTGGCGGCATCTTCAACAGATACAACGTCATTCGAGTAAGCCTGCTGGTTGTTCTGGGGGAATCGGACTGCAAAGCTAACACATTTAAACCAACTCTAGGAATTTGGGAAGAAAAATTCAGATTGTGAAAGACACTTATTCATTGTCCTAAAATCAAATGCTGTTCTCTTCACTACAACCTCTAACATCAAGACCATCCTGGGCTAGAAACTACAGCACAGTGAGAACAGCAAAGCCCCAAGGGTTTCATAAAGGCCGCTGGGGTCAGCACCACAGCAGCCCCACCTGTTACCTCCTCAGATTTGGACCCTCAACAGCAGTAACTTCATTTTAAATCACTTGAAAACTGCATTTTTAAAGACCTGGATTGTCAATCTACTTGTTATTGATGAGATCAGAATGCATTTATCTCTTAAATCACAGGAAAAAAAAAACCTATGTTGCTATTATCTGCTTTTTCAGAGGTTATCTTGAAGGTTAATTACATCTGCTAAAAATTGGTTTAGTCCTTTCTTAATTGACTTACAGGAATTATACTGGTATATCAAAAGAACCCATGAGCGGTTGGTTGGTTGGTTGGTTGGTTGGTTGGTTGGTTGGTTTGGCTTAGTGATAAAATGTATGCTACACAAACTCTAGGGAGCTGAGTTGGAGCCCCCCCCCCCCTCAGGTAAAGCCTAGACACAGTGGTGTGCACCATTGTCTCAATGCTGGGAGATGGAGGTGGGAGATCCTAAAGCCCCACTGGTCAGTCTAGCCAGTGGTAAGCCTAGGCTCCTGGAGGGACCTGTCTCACATAAGGTGCAGAGTAACAGAGCAAGACTCTCAGTGTTGGTTCTGGCTTCACATTCATGGGCACACAGAAAGCAGCAAGGAGACACCACATAACTGAGTCACTAGCATATTAACTGAATTCCACTGATAGTGTGACTTAGATACTGTGTCAGTCAAAAAACCCAAAATTGATACCACCAAAGGAAAAACTACATGTCCTTTCAAATCAAAATGTACATTTAATTAAAAACAGTATTTTTTGTCCTTTATGAAGATTCAGAAAGTTGTGAATAAGAAGCTGAGGGAGAGATTCTGCCACAGACAAAAGGAGGTGTCTGAGGAGAACCACAACCATCACAATGAGCGCATGCTGTTCCACGGTGAGCGCTGCCTGCATCGGGCTGTCAGCAGTGGGGAAAGACGGGGGATCCGTTGATGACCTTATGTTGGAATGACTTGTTTGCACTTTTTTGGTTGAAATAATGCCTAGTTTCCTAATGCTATGCATGTTAGCACAGGCTTCCCAAAACCTGTGCCATGCCAGTGACTGTCTGAATTTGCTGCTAAACTCCAGTTCCAAGTTGAGCCACCTGCAGTTTTCTGGTTTTTGTTTTTCTTTGTGAACATTACTAGATTTCAGTGAAAATAGTAAGTGGCTAAGTGTTGAAAAACTAATGTTTCCACCTTTATATTTTTAGGTTCTCCTTTCATTAATGCAATTATTCATAAAGGGTTTGATGAGCGACATGCATACATTGGAGGGATGTTTGGAGCTGGAATTTACTTTGCTGAAAACTCCTCAAAAAGCAATCAGTATGTTTATGGAATTGGAGGAGGAACAGGCTGTCCCACACACAAAGACAGATCATGTTATATATGTCACAGGTGAGCGTCCTGCCTTGACTGCAATGGTTGTCACCCTCAACTAACCTTTGACTGTGGCGCTGGGTGCAGTGGTCCAGACCAGATACCTGTGTGCTCTGTAGGTGGCAGTGGAACTGCATTTCAGTCCTCCGTCAGGTGCAGAGACCTCTTAGTGCTCACAGTAGACAGAGCCCTTCTAGCCACTGCCATATCTGAACATACAGGGTCAAGGTAGGAGACTAGATTCAAGTCTCATTGCCGATGCGGCTAGTGGTGTATTTGATTTAAGGGCCATAATAATTTCCCTTGGAAAGCCCAGCTTCAGAATATCAGCTTGGGAATTGGTAGCAAACAGATGAATATCAGCTTTTTAAAGTAGGACTTTGTAATCTCGAAGCTGGAGAAGGTAGTGTTTCTCTTCTCACTGGTGAGCAAGAAGATCGGAATGTAGTGCAGTTGTTTGCAGTCATACACGTGCACACTGTATCCAACCCTGAGCCCCCTATACTTACCCCTAATCCCGCCAATGCTTTCCCCTCTCCCTTCATGTCCTTGTGAGTTTTGGAGAGTCTCTCATTTGAGCTGCTGGAATGTGCATGAGTGTGGGGTTCCAACTGCAGGTGGGTGACTTTCCATACCTGTACCCCCAAAGAAAAATAAACTTCCTCTCCCGACAGCCCTCACTCACCAGGAGCTCCTCCGCTTAGGGGTGCAGCCTTATGCTGAAGTACGGATGGGCTTGATCCAGTGTGGGTGACCATAGCTGCTGTGACTTCATGACTCTGGTGGCCATGCTACCCTAAGGCCACATGTCACAGCTCCACCCTATCTGCTTGCTCTTCTCTTCTTTCCACCCCATCCTCCACAATGCTCCTTGAGCCTTGGAGAAGGTTGATGGCAGTGTCCCATTCAGAGCTGAGCACACACAGTTGCTTGCTCTCAGGACTCTGACCAGTTCTATACTGCCTTGACTGCTGCCTCCTACAAAAAGCTTCTCTAAGATGGAGAGCAGTGCTGTAGACAGGTATACACGGAAATAGCTCCATGGCAGTTTGTACCATGTTCATTTACCAAAGCAGCAATAGTGTATTATCACCTCCCCTGAGGGGAGCAGCCAGCCCTTACCGGCCATGAGTATTTGAAAAGTTTCAGTGCCGTACATTGCTGTTTAAGCCACTCAATTGTATGTTTTCATAAGTTATGTGAATAAGGTATCTTATGATTCAGCTAATAACTTAAAATGTAATCTTAAAATTCCTTATAACAAATGCCTTTAAATTGATCTGCAGTTGCATTATTCTTTATCTGGTCATCCCAGTTCTAAGATGGATGCCATACGGTCAGAAGGAAACTGCTCTCCACTTAGAGCGCTGTGGTTAGAAACAGAAATTCCCAAGGATAGCGGTGTCCCAGCATGCCTTCCATGGAGACAAAGTAAACCTAAAATGAACAACAAAGTGAACTTAGCTGAGGATTAATGGGCGCTCAGTAAAATTAGACACAAGTTTATGTCCTAGCCAGGGTCTCCTAGAAATGGAGCCTGAGCAAACACCTGCAGCTGGCACGCCATTGGCAAGGGTTGTCCCTGGGAAGCAGGAAGGAGGCAGAGCGCACGCAGTGGTGAGCCCGGGGAGCACGCTGGCCATGGCTGCATTATCAGTGCATGAGATGCCTTCAGAGACGCTCTAGAAACGGCTGTGTCAGAGCCGCGGATGCTCCTGTGGAGGAAAGGAGTAGACATCTGTGGCTCCTCCTCGTGTGGGCCAACATTTGCTCCCCAGGCGCTCATCCCTGTGTTTCTTAGTTGTTGCATCTACAAAATACCATAAGCAGGAAGCAAGGCAGCATCCGCACCTGCTCGTTCGCTTCTTCTTGTGCTGACTTAGTAAGTCCTGCAGACCAGGTTTGCTCCTGAAATCAGAAAACAGGAGACCAAGGCCTGTCAGGTCAAGTATTGTATTGTATAACAGATGGACAGTGACAAAATCTACTTCCTGACAGCAGACTGCTGCCATGACTGTAAAGGTGGACCTGAGGAAGCCTCCTTTGGGGGCTGCAGAGGTGGCTCTGCAGGTAAGAGCACTGTTGCTCTTGCAGTCAGTCTGGGGTCAGTTCCCGGTTGCTCTTGCAGTCAGTCTGGGGTCAGTTCCCGCATTCTCATGGTGGCAAACGTCCATCTGTAACTCCAGGTACACGTGTCAGGGAATGCCACTGTCCCTCCTGGCCCTTCTGGGTACCAAGCGCATACATACATGTAGGCAGAACAGTCATACAATAGAAAATAAAAATAAAGCTTTAAAATAAATAAAGGCTATTCATAATGTAGAGTGAGACCTATTTTTTTCCTACAAGACCTACAAGAAAATACACTAGATAGCAAGCCTGTATCCCAGAGGGTCACCAGTGACATCCAGCTCAAAAAGCCAGCTAGGCAGGACTCAGTAACAACACAATGCTCATACTCCATTACTACAAACTGTTTATATTTAACAATGTGACTCATTGTATTTAACAGTGTGACTAATTGTACTAAATAGCTAAAATGTGTAGTGTTTTAGGGTTGACTTTTTTAAAGGAATGGATAATAATTACCTTGGGCTTTGCAGCCATGTATCCTTGTCAGAGACTTCTGCCTTTAGAGTGCAGAAGCAACTGTGGAAATGAATGCATGGCTTTAGTCAGGAAAATTATATTTAGAAAACCAGGTGCCAGCTGCGCATGGTGGCACACACCTTTAATCCCAGCACTCAGAAGGCAGAGGCAGGGGGATCTCTGTGAGTCTGAGGCCAGGTTGATCTACAGAGTGAATTCCAGAACAGCCAGGGTTACACAGAAAAACCTCTTGAAAAACCAAAACCAGAAAAATAAAAGAAAAAACAGGTACCAACTAGTTTTAAACTGGTGGCTATAGTTTATAATTACCACCCTGCCAGTTTTTTCTTATCCTGTACAACATTTAACATCTGCTGCAATTTCAGTTAGGTATTAGATTTTCAGTCATATATTTAAGCTACATATTTTTGTTCCTGGTTCACTTTTCGTATTACTCTGCCATCCCAGTTTTTACTATTTACCCATGATGAGTCAAGCCTAGTCTTATCTGGAGAGATGGCTTAGGGTAAAAACTTTTGCCACACAAGCATGATGGCCTAAGTTTGAGTCCCCATAATCTATATAAACGCCAGGTGCATAGCGTGAGTGGTTTGTGAGCCTTGAACTTGCCCAGAGTCCCTGCAAAGCTCTCGGGCCGACCAGTCTGGTTATACACAGGCAGGATCATCAAAGAAGCTCTGTCTCTTAACAAGGTAGAAGGCACAGCCAACATGTGAGACTGCCCTCTTCCCTCTGAGCATGCCACACTCGCGCGCACACACACACACACACACAGCTCACAGTGTCAATCTCAGGCTCTGTTGCTTTATGCTTGTGCATCCGTGTAAAAGCTCGGCTCTCAGCAGGGTCTGTTTGCACTTGGCACAGTCCCAGGCTACTCCAAAACTGCCTTAAACTGTTGATCTAACTTGATATTGAATTGCTAAATAGTAAACCAGTATATCACATTTAATTCCATTACTACACACAGACTTGAAAGTAGCATTTCAATTAATTTGCATTCTATGAAATTTTCTATAAAAAGCTAATAAACCTAACAGTAAAATTTTAAGATTTAAAGTGTTGGGAGGAATTCTGGGAGGGGGGACCTGGATAGGGTCAGCATTTGTGGTGTATATAAATAAATAACAATTCTTAAGAATAAGATTTAAAGCGTTTTCATTTGTTTTTGTTCTCCCTTTAGACAAATGCTTTTCTGTAGAGTGACCCTTGGAAAGTCCTTCCTGCAATTCAGCACCATGAAAATGGCCCATGCACCCCCAGGCCATCACTCGGTTATCGGTAGACCAAGTGTCAATGGGCTAGCCTATGCTGAATATGTCATCTACAGAGGGGAACAGGTATGTTGATCATCACTCAGCACGAACAAGTCACTAAGCACATACAAGAGTGGGAGCCATACTGAAGACTATCCACAGTTGTTGCAGGCACAGCATGCCTCTGAATAGACCTGCTCGACATGGGCTGGTTACATAAATGGAATCCTTATTATTCTGATCAGAGTCCCACATCCTTGAGAGTCAGAGGGCTACAGTATAGTTAATTCTGTCACCTTCTTGGGGATCCAAAATGGCACTGGCAGGACAAACAATAGTAATGGAAATGTGTATACAGAGAAAGAACCCCCAGCACTGCCAAGGTTTTGTCTGCTTTACTGAAATGATTTGTACAGTGCTGGTTTACTGAAGGCGGAAAAGAAAATACTATAGAATGGTTTGTAAACGTTGTTTTTCCAAGTATCCAGAATCTCATTCAAGAAAGCATGCTATCTCTCGGACAAGAAAATGGAGCTTTAGACTAGATTTAGTTTTAGCATTAGAAATGTGGGTTCTCGAACTGAGTAGCCCAAAGTGAGTTGTTACTTTTAGGAATTTAGAACAGATGTCTCTCCTCTGTGATCTTGTAAGTAGTATGGTTTAAAATGGCCTGGTGGGTAATAAGACTTTTTGGTTCATTCTAGCCTTTCTAATCCTGCAGCTAAATGATTTTCTCGATTTAAAGTCTTCTAGGCTTTGTGTGATTGATTAGTAAACTGTATGCAGCAGCAATCCTGTCTCCTAATCATGGCCCTGGAGCCCTCAGCGGAGGAACTTATAGTAATTCATGCTGCAAGAATCTCAGAGTCTATCTGACTAAAATGGACATGTGTCAGGAGTCTTTTACATGCTACCAAAAATCCAGGTTTCTGGCCCTGACTCCTGCTGAAGTAACTTTGTAAGCAGAAACAAGGCGTTAGTTACACCAAGTGCGGAGAGAGGCCGTTTCACTGGGGCAAAGGGCAGCAGCAGCTTACCCTCGGAGCTTTAGTGTGTAGCATGTGCCACTGTGGACAGTCTTACATTGTTCTTGGCTGGTGTAGATCCCCAGACAGATGGTCTGCACCCTGTAGCAAGGGCTCTGCATCACACCATAGTGTATCACACATCGTGAGGCCTTAAACCTATACTGCTGAATACATAATTCCCCTAACAATTAAACCATCTAAGCAGTATCTCCCTTTCTCCACTATAAAGGAGAAGTGTCTGCCACAGCTTGTTTTGATAACAAGAATTAAAGTTCTGCCTTAAAGCCATTCAGCTAAGCAGTGTGACTTAAAGAGAGCCACAGAGAACAGTTATTGCGCCTTCAGATTCAAGAGTCCAGAGAGATTATTGACTCTGATCATTCCAGTTTGACCAGTTACTGATGGAAATCATTGGTGGCTTAGATTCAGAGCAGAGTGCACTGGACTGTGAAAGGCTATCATGATAATGCTGCTTACATGTCTATAGACAGGACTTTTTTAAAAAGCATATTTATGTGTTTTGTTTTTCAAGTCCTGAGACATCTTATGAGGCACCAGTCTAATGAATAATAATGATAATAATGTTAATAGTACCCAACACACACTCTATTCTTACTATACCCATCCTATTCCAAGACCTTTGTACTTAATTCTCACCAAACAAACAAAAACAAATGCCAGTATTGCTGTTCCCACTTATAACCAAGAAGACCCAAGACATAAATGTGTGCTGATTTACAAAGAAAAATTCAATAAACATACTACTTGTATTTTTATTTATTTTAAATCTCAAAAACCCCTATTATGATTGTTGTTGTTGTTATTATTATTATTATTATTATTATTATTATTATTACTATTAATACCTTTAGTAATCTCTATGTCTGATGCAAATAGTGCATAAATTCTTTGGGGCTCCAAACCCTTTGCCCAATTAAGAAATATTCTTCTTCAGCCATGGCCACTCTGAAATGCTGGGTTTAGTTTTGTCGTTCTTTTGGGTTGAAGAATTCATGTGAATTGCACACTCCCTGCTTTTAAGATCAGCTTTCTCTGGTAGCAGTTTCCTTTTAAAGAAGTCTTCCCATGCCGGAACCAATCTGTCTCACTAGCTTCTGTCACTGTAGAGACAGTGACAAAAGCTGGCAGCAAATGCAAGCCTAAGTCCGCACCATTATCCCTCCAGTAGAGGTGCTTGCTGGTTGCCACGATCATCCCTAGCCAGGTGTGCTGCTTTCAGCTGTCGGAAGGCAGGGCGGGAAAACAAGCCCTAGCTATGGAGCAAATTTGAGAACAAATTAGTCTACATGAGACCCTGTCACAAAGAAACATCCTGTTGAGTCATCCCTACATTGCCCTGTGGATTGTGGTACCTTAGACTGTCCTCATTCTAGATACTAGGGTGTGGGGCTACAACATTTCCTATGATTAATCTGAGCTCTCGACAGCAGAATTATTACTTGACCTAATAGGCTTCTTGACTACCTACTATATAAGGTGAAGAGGAAAGATGCTGAAGTTTTCCTGTTAATGGTGCATAGCTTTACAGTAAAGGATGAGCAGAGGTACCTAGCCTACAGTGTTGAGAGAACTGTGAGGCTGAGGCTTTACAGTGCTGCTGCTAGATAGAGTGGTTAGTTCATGTGAGCAAGGTGCTAGCTTCCATTCCTCAACACTTCAGAGGGTAAAATAAAAGTAGAAGTACTGTGCAGACAGTTGTATGGATGGTGGGGTTTGCCTGACTGCTGTAAGTAAGGCTTAAGTGCTGCACCTTCAAGGGGAATGAGTTGTTTGCCTTCTTGACCGTTCCAGGCATATCCAGAATATCTCATCACCTACCAGATCATGAAGCCAGAAGCCCCTTCACAGACCGCAACGGCAGCAGAGCAGAAGACCTAGTGATCACCCCTGGTAAAGGCCAGAGTGATTCAAACCTGCAACTGGAGTACAGTGGATTGCTTCCAACAAAAAAATCAATATTCTCTAAATCCCAACAGCCAAGAAATAAGCTGTCTTTTATAAAGCATTGCTAGAGTGACAGTGCAGAGTGGGTCCCAAGCACACTCACCTGCCCTGATCCCTTTGAGGAAATGGCTGCCGGGCAGTCTTGAACATGTCTCAGGCCATTTTCATTGCAGTTACCCATTTCTGAAGCAAGATGCTTTGCTCGAGATGTAGAGATGGGAAAGAGAATGTGCTGGCTCGCGCGTTCTTGGTTCATACACTACATTTTCTTGGTTATGTTTGGCACATGAATAACAGACACATGGGGTGGGCTCATTTTTTAATTTTGCCAAACATATTTGTTGATGTTTCTTGTCGTTGTTGTTACTTTGAAAATGAGCCAGTCTTCCTGGGATATTTTGCACAGAGTCACACTGACTAAAATCATTAGCAATGCAGCCGAGCAAGACACTGTTCCCATGTCCCTGTTGTTCGATTTTGTATCTCTGCTTCTTGTGAACATAAAGGAAAAATAGCAATATCTAGTTTCCTTTTATAAACTGCCCCATCTTTCCATCTTAAAAGGAAGGGCACAAACATCTCTTTGACCTAAAGAGCCAGAGCCAGGTGGACCGTTTGCTCTCTGCTGTCCGCAGGGCTCTTGGGACCATGCTGCAGATGTCAAAAGAGCATCAGGGAAAGGTTTAATGGAGGTGGTTAGAACTTTGCTTCTCTGGTGGAATGGCTAGAGAGCCGGGAGGGAGGAGCCCAGGGCTCTGGCTGCAGCCGGCAGACCCAGGATGTCTCAGCAAACGCTTCGCTCTCTGCACCTCCAGAGTCAGGGTCCCAGCATTCTCCTCTCCTCTCCCTGTAGATTAGAAAGCCAGGATTCAAGCCCTACTGATAAATATGCACAATTGCAAGGATGTTTTGTTTACTCCTGATCTGGCCTTTATTTTGAGTAGTATTCATCAAATACTTTAGAAAGATCCCTTCTCTCCGTTTTTGAACCATTTCTTCAAAGTTCTTAATATAGTTAGACAAAGAAAACAGAAGTTGAAACCAAAGGCAGTTTGACCTATTTTTTTAGACGCCACTGATAGAGTAACATTTCTTTGTGAAAGTGCTGCTTTTAATGGCATTCGCCAAGTGCACGCCACCGAGCAGAGCCACCCCACTGAGCAAAGCCACGATTTCTTCTGTCCCCTGTGGACCTTAACTGAGTACTGAATTGAATGCATTGCTCTGTATAGGTTCTGCTCAGCTCTGAAGCAGAAGTCACATAAACAGAGGGAAACTATGTGACACACTTAATCATTTCAATTGGAAGGCTGAAAACAATTCTTTTAACTTTTTTTTTTAATGCAAACATATTAAAACTGTGACTGTCTTTGTTTCTCTGGTTCTTGAAATACACATTTCTCTATTTATTAAACTTTTGTTAGCTTGAGCCCAGTGCTAGGACTAGGCATCCAGTCTAGTGTGAATGAATATTCTAGTTATATCTTGAATGAGTTCCTCAAAATGAAGTCAAGAATTAGCCTCAGTTTTCACTTTTGTTGAAGTTTCAATGGCCTGAGCTGGGTGCTTGTGGTTTTGGCTGCGTGTTTAATAGCAACTAGATTACCATACAGAGTTTCAGAATGGGATGTTGGCTCGAGAGCTCTTCTCCTTCCCTCTTTTGTTCCTTTCTGTTAACAAAGGGTTGAAGAAATTGGCATCTGTATAGTTTTAGTAGCTATAATATTTGGCCCAACTGAAATTAGTTTAAAATGCTAAACACGGCTGTGATTTTAATTTAGTAACGAGCTACTGTGGTATAGTAAAACATAAACTGAACGGTGACCCTCCATCACACAGCTGGATTAACCTGGGCCTTACCTTGAGGAGTTCCCTAAACCACCAGGGCTGTGGCTCATGTTCTGAGCTGAGTAGAGACACTGTGTAAGGAAGCCTGCTGTAGTGCTAGTGGTCTCATGGTGACCCACCTATGACAAAATGCACATGAACGAGCTGTTTAAAAAGAACCAGTCCTGAAAAAAAAGAAAAAAATTAAAAATAAATGGTCCGTAGAGCTAATAGGTATTTTCAGAACTTGAAAACCAAAGGTATCCTGAGTGTATTCAAGTTGGCAAAAGGTGATTGCTTAGGATTGCCTTGCACAGCAACATAGACAAGCCCTCTGGAACAGACAAGCCTGGCATTCAGCTGACAGCTGTTTACCTTCTTGTATGTGCATTATGTAGAACTCCTGGCAGGTGTAGAACTAACCCTGCTTCCCAACAGAGCTGCAGAGAGAAGGCAGGTGGCTGCAAGCTCTTCTTCAAGGCCTTTCCCAGAGACCCCACAGTGCCACTTTCCTGTTTTGGCCAGCTTGGATACTTAACTCAGGCATAAACTATAAGTACTCTGGGCACGCCTGCCTGTACCTTTGCTTCTGCCCAGATTGCAAAGCTAGTCTTAGAAGAGTGCTCCTGCGCTTGCCCCATTCACCTTTTTCCTTTCTTCATCACGAGTCTTATATAGGACTCCAGGGGTCCCTTATTTTCTTATCAGAATGGAATGGGGTTGAGTCCTGATGTACTTTCTGCTCAGAAGTCTGCCAGTTTGCTAACAGATGGCAGCATGGAGCCCAGTGTTTCTATGCAAAAACACAATGGCAGTGCAGTCTGGGTTCTAACTCTGCTTTCCCTCCCTCACAGTTAGAGCTCTGAGCAGCCTGAGTAGAGTAACAGCACTAACATGGCCTCGGGAAGGCAGCAGGCTCCTCTGAGCTCCACACTTCTGACTGCACTCATTTCTCTTGGCTGTTGGAATAGTGAAGGGCATTTGGAATGTATAGAGAAATACTTGAATATGGCAAGCAAATAAGCATACATTAACATCTTATTATCCTAGATATTATTACAAACAGATATTAACATTTGTCTAGTGCAGAAAACAGCATTAGAATGCAGTAAATGTCCCAATTTTCTTCTACTGCAATATATTCCCAGTTGCATGAAGGGTGCTTAGGCATTGTTCCCTCTCCCCTTTTAAACAGTCGACGTCTGAATTCCTGTAAATGGCCTTGTAAACCAGTGTGTGTATTTGTAAGCACATCTCGCTGTCTGTCCCTTCACCCATGCACCCAGACCTCACATGTGTGCCAGCCTTCGTCCTGTGTTTCTGTTGGGCAGATCATCTTGCACAGAGTTACAGACTATAGGATCACTCAGCAAATATTCAGAAATGGTGTAAGAATTTTCATGGATCAGAAAGTTGAAGACTGGCCTCTGATGTTAAGGCAGTGACACAGAAATGAGGGTGATTATGACAGTAATATTCAAACAACTGCTGACTACATCCAGCGCATGAAAAAGATCACTTAAAAAATACCGCCCTAAAAACGTGAAGCTGTTTCAGCCAACTGAAGCATTCTGCAGTTAATAGACAACTATGGTTTTCCTGTTTGAAAAAGCCTTATCTATGGCAGAAACTTTTTAACCTTTTCTAATCTAGCAGTGAAATATGAATCCACTTCTTAATATTTGGAATGTGTCGGTGAGTGGGCGTGTATGTTCATTTCATACCTGGTAAGTGTGTTTTATGGGGTATATTTTATAAGTAATATTGTCACATTTAGTGGAGTTGATGTAGCCAGTCAGTTCCAGTTTCTCTCACACAAAGCTCTTCAGCCTCCAGGTCACCTGGTTGGAGTAACACTGGTGGGATTGCCGAACTTGTGTGGGGTTCATAGTATGTGATACTGTGTACAGTTTGAGTGGTGTAGAAGTTGTTTTTAAATCATTTTAAAGTATATACTATGACAGATGAAACTTAAAACTTGTCGGAAGCTGAAGATTTTATTTCTGTGAGATCCAGTGTGGTCAGGTTGTGTGGCCAACTTTATACTTCTTCCAGAATTCTGCAAAATTGAGGTGACACTCACCCCATAAAGACACTCACCCTATAGAGGTAGTTGTCACACACACACACACACCCCACACACACTGTTCACTTCCTAGCTCCTCTCCCCTCCACCTTTCTTTCAGAGTTTGTTCTCATTTTTCAGAATTCTTCTGCTATCCTTCTCAAGTGGCCCTGAATGCCCTTTGTTAGCTCAATTTGGTGATGAGTTATCCGTGAGCCTCTCCCCCAGTGCGTAGGAAGAAAAACTAGAAAATGCCACAGTGAAAGGAAGGCAGGAACTGAGGTTTTTAAAGCTCGTAGCATAGAGCGAGAAGGTGACCGTGCGGTATAGTAGATGTATTCACTACACAGAGCACTGAGACTAGTCATGTGTGTGATGCCTGCTTCTGCTCCCTCCCAGTGTTTTAAGCTCATCTTATCTTTGTGGTAGTAATATTTGTCCTTAATAACCTACAAAACTAAAAGGTACTTTGATTGACAAGGTCTCTCAAGAACTTACAAAGCCAGCTTTGAGGAAATCTAGACTGTTCTGACAACAGCATCTGGAGTTGTAATTGTTGTAATTTTCTTCCTGTACCGTCTCAGTCTGTGTAAATAACCAGTGTAGTGGCCCTTTGGTTTGTTGTTGGTGTTCTTTTCGTTTCCAGTCTCTGTGTGACCCACCAGTGGCAGGGGTTCCAGCTCCACCTTTTTTTTTTTTTTTTTTGCTTGCAGTTGTCCATCTGTAGGCTTGTCAGACAAAGTACAAGATGCCCAGTTAGATTTGAATTTCAGGCAGTTTTCTAGCTCAAGTATATTTCATATTTGACATATCTGTGCAATTTTTAAAATGTTCATTAACTTATCTGAAATTCAGATTTTGACTGAATATCCTAGATTTTTGTTTTCTATGTAGTTTTTTTAAACCTGATAGTCCTAGCAATTTGATCACAAAAGGAAGCTCACAGCATGTAAATTCTCTGGTCTTTATAGCGTTCACCTGGAATGGACGACCCTTTTTTTTTTTTTTTTTTTTTTTTTTGCCTTTGCCTTCTACTTATTTCTAAAAGAGGGCATCAAGGAACTTAGCCAGCCTACATGGTGGGGTTCTATTTAAAACATCTCTGTGATTATATTTAACCTGTAATTGTGCTTTGGCTTAATGTCTACAGTACTTGTAACGGATTAATATTCAATAAAAACATTTTAAAGTACACTGTGTGTAGCATTCAGCTTAAGTGTCTCCTGCTTCTGTCTTGCTTTCTTCTTGTCAGCTTGACCCTCTGCAGCTGCAGCCCAGACCTAACATGTCAGAACTGACAGCTCTCCTTTCCTCTTCTAGTGAGAGCGCAGTTTGAAGTTCCTTAGCACCGGTAAGCCCACTGGGAGCCATGGAAACAGCAATAGCAGGAGACACTTGAGGATAGTCTCCCTGAGGCCAGCACGGTTGGAGGAGAAAGGTCCTTTGCATGCCGAGGGAAACACTCAAGATGTAACACCACTCAGTGTAGCTTACTAACCTGCAGTCCCAGCACTTAGGATGCTGAGGTAGGAGGGTCAGGAGTTTCAGGCCAGTCTGGCTTACATAGTAAGACCTACCACCTCGTCCCCAAGGAACAAAGGACTTTCCCACCTCCCACCGACCGGTGCTCTCTCCACATGTGATCTTGAAGCTGGGCGAGTATCTGTAACTTGTGTACCAGAAGGATCATGAGAGTTCCAAACATAAGGATCGTCATAGTTTGCGTGAACCTGTAAGGTGTGCAGACTGGGCTATGGAAGGTGCTGGTAGGTAGAGTGTACCGAGGGCACAGACAAGGAGAAGCAATAGGGAATTGTGAGCTGCAGGCATTTATGGAAGTGTTTTTATACTAGGAAAGTCAAGGTCTTTGGGCCATTTGTGTAGAACCCATGTCCAGGTGGACAGACATGGGGACATCTTACTGGGTGGTAAATTCTAAAGCTGCAGCGGTTTCTCCTGAGACTGGCCCTTTGTGTAAAGTGCCGTGGGCCACTAGGGGTCCAGCTCTGAGTAGTCCTGGCCTAGTGAGATCTCAGCTTGACGTTCCTTAGCACCTAGATAAGCCCACGTGGGAGCTGTGGAAATATATCAGTAGCAGGAGAAACTTCAGAAAACTTCATACGTAACCATGGTCATGGCCTGGTGTCTAGAAATTTTGCTTTCAGGGTTTTTTGGGTTTGTTTTTTTTTTTTTTTTTTCATTTGTGTCTCTTTGTGCTCTGTGTATGCTGACACTAACCAACCCCAAAAAGTCCTTTTAATCTCCATTTCACAGATGAAGATAAGATGGCAAAATAATTTGTCTATCAGATTCCCTTCCACTGTAGAGCCTAAGTAACAGCCATTGTATGCTGACCCTGGTTTACGTGATGCGCACCCCAAGAACCCTTCCTTTCGGTTCTGTTAGGCGGGAGGGGATGGTCATACCTGGGCACCACATGGCAAGTACTGTGAAGTGAACAGCTTGGAACTCCAGCAGCTCAGGATTTAATCATTGATAGCTTGACCGTGTGTGCGTGTGCGCATGTGTGCGTGTGTGTGTGTGTGTGTGTGTGCGTGCGCGCGCGCGCGTGTGCGCATGTCTGTGTGTGTGTGTGTGTGTGCGCGCGCGCGCGCGTGTGTGTGTGTGCGTGTGTGTGTGTGTGTGTGCGCGCGCGCGTGTGTGTATGTCTGTGTGTGTGTGTGACTCAGGAGGAGGTGCAGATGCTTCCTAGGGCAGAGGAGGTGGCTCTGAGGAAAGCCAAAGGGCCCAGCTGTGGGCTGAGCCTGGTTTTAACACCCAGAACCCATGTAAAAAGCAGTGATGTATGTAATGCTGGTACTCCCAAGAGGAGAGAGAAATGGAGACACATAAGTCCCCCCAGAAGCTCGCAGGTATCATCCTGGCATTCACACACACATGAATGTACACACACACACACACACACAAGAGGGTTTTTTAAAATTCACTTGCTAAACTGGATTTGTTTCTTAAAGGAAATTCCAGCCAAAACAAATGCCATGAATCTAAGGAGAAGTGTTGTCTTTGGCACGGATTTTGAAAACTGCGTGGTGGTGGGCTGTGGATTGACCTTACATTCTAGAAAGACACTTTGTTCCCACTGAGGTGTATCCCCAGGGTCGGCAAGTTTTGCTTTCCCAAGACAGGGTTTCTGTGTAGCCCTGGCAGTCATGGGTCCCCTTGTGAGCCAGGCTGGCCTTGAACTCAGAGATCTGCCTGCCTCAGCCTCTGGAGTCTTGGGATTAAAGGGTCAGTGTGAACTTTTTAAACTTCTTGTTGCCTACAGTGCTATGGTGATTGTGGCCCAGTGTGTCAGGTTAGAGCCAGCATGTTCTCCTTAGAGTGCTTATAACCCTTTATCATTGGCCTGGGTCACTCTAGCTTTATCATCATAAGGCCAAAGGAGCATAAGTTAAAAGCTGGCACAACCAGTTAAGTCAGCGAGTATGGAACATGTTGATTTTATTTGTTAGGTTTATTCTTTTCCTGGCACAGAATTGATTTATACAGTAGGGCCGAACAGCTTTACCATTCTGCAGGTAAATGAAGTATCCAATATGAGGAAGTTGGTATAAAACTGGTATGGAAAAGAGGACTGGGAGCTGTGGAGAGGATGCCGGGAAGGAAAGCAGGGTGTGCGATGCACCACTAAACCTTCAGAATTCCAAAGCAAGTTCTATGAAAACCATTTGCCTCTACTCCTCTGTTAAGCGGGAAGACTGTCTGCACAAGTTATTTCATCGTTTTACCCAGATGATGTGTGATACGATACAGTGGTACGAACTGGATCCTTTTGGAGTGTCAGTGTCTCCAGGGTACTCCCCAGTTCCCAGGGACTCCGGGTGCAGCAGGGATCCTGACCTACATCACAGGAAAGGGCACAGGCAGAGGCTGGGAGCAGGCATTAAAGATGCTCACTGAAGTCTCTTCCTGAGCTCTTCGATGACCATCGTGGCTTTCGAAGCACATCAAGCCCAAGGCGTTAGGAGCACTGGCTGATCTCTAAAGGGATCTGATGCCCTCTTCTGGCGTGCAGGTCTACATACAGTTACTTATAAGAATTGACCTTTGTAATGAGAATATCAGGTGTTTATGAGATGCATTTCAGTTTACAGATGAGCAGATAGTGCCAATAAAGCTTATAAGGTCAGAAGAATGTAAGACATTTCGACCTTACGTGTGAAGGGTTAGCTGCTTTAGCTTTTTTCATTTGATGCACATTGGTGGTTTTGCCTGCATGTATGTCTATATGAGGTTGTCAGATCTTGGAGTTCATTGTGAATTGCTATGTGGGTGCTGAGATTTGAACCCAATTCCTCTAGAAGAGCAGTCAGTGTTCTTAACCACTGAGCCAGCTCTTCACCCCATGTTTTAGTAGTCTCGTTCTAGTACTCTTTTTTTTTTTTTTTTTTTTTTTGGTTTTTCGAGACAAGGTTTCTCTGTGTAGCCCTGGCTGTCCTGGAACTCACTTTATAGACCAGGCTGGCCTCGAATTCAGAAATCTGCCTGCCTCTGCCTCCCGAGTGCTGGGATTAAAGGTGTGTGCCACCACGCCCGGCCGTTTGGTCATGTTGAAATTCTTGGCTTTCAGTGGTTTTTGCTTAGTTCAGTTGTTTTTTGTTTTAATGTAGATCCAAAGTGAGGGGCTGCTCCTTTTGGTGATTGCCTCATTAGGACAGTGAGAGATGTCTGAGGGGGTCTGTCCGAGCAGCCAGTTTGCCCAAAACACTACACTACAGGATGAAAATGAGGTGCCAGCTCTGCCATCTGGAGTCGCAGCCTGGCTCTGCGACTTGCTAACCAGAGGATCTGCCTCTGCTGAGTCGCCTCCATTTCTCATCTTTAAAACGAGCATTCTTACTGTCTCGTAGAATTGATAACTAAATGGCCTTTTTCATTTAATCTGAAAACCGCCTCTGCTCCCAATCTCAGTCTCCAGGAAAAAAAGCACAGTTGCCTAGAAAAGGGGGTTAGAAGAAGGCAATCTATATAACTGTCTAGGACCCCACTCTAGTCGTTCTCAGCCAGACCAGAGTCCAGGGAGCTGCCAAGGTACAACAGATTCAAGGGACATCAACCTTCAAATTCTGGTTGCTCCTCACTGACGCAGTAAGGGGGAATAAGTCCCAGGGCTTTAGTGGTGCCAGAGGAACCTTCCTGCTAGTCCTGAGCTGACTGCGTGGGTCAGGTTCTCCAGTGTTCTCATACTGAGTGCAGCTGGGTGAGTCAGCCATGTAGGCAAGTCAGCTTGCTTTGAAACGTAAGGAGGGAAGGGATGGTTAGCTCCATGAATCAAAAGGGAGTGCTTTTTCTGGGGGAACTAGTAGGGGGGTACCATGTGACCACTCAAGGTAAGGTTGAGTCAGCTTCTCACTGAAGGAAGTTTTTAGAAAATATCAGTGCACAGATGAACACGTGTGTGTGTGTGTGTGTGTGTGTGTGTGTGTGTGTGTGTGCGCTTGGGCATGCAAGCCAAGGGTGCACATGTGGAAGTCAGAAAACTGGGTAGACTTGGTTCTCTCCTTCCTACCTCAGGGCATCGGGCTTTTGGAGGGTTTCCTGCCAAACCATACTGCTAGGTGGGCTGCTTTTACAAAGAGACCGAGTGCATGATGCCTGGACTCAGGACTGGCTCCTGGGGCTGGAGGCATCCCTAGGGAACAAACACTCCCTAGGGTGCACAGACCTCTGTGTCTTGTCTCTAACCCCTTTCTCAGTGCTTTTTCTTATCTGTTGAACAGACCCGGTTCCCGCTACCAACCATCTCCCTGCGAGCTCCCTTTTCCAATGGGACAGCTCCCGGACATCCGTTGATTTTATTTTTTTATTTTTTTTTTCCGTTCAGAAAAGTTCCTCTGCCTCAAAAATTAAATGTTTCTTTTTTCCTTCTACCTCAAAGTTGGTATTATGAGAGTTCAGGAGATAGTTAAGAGGCAATCCAACCAGTCCCTATAACAGGGAGGTAGCAGATGTGTCCTGTCCACTCAATGCACTGTTAAAAGAGAAAGACTTAAAAGACATCTTACCTTGATTTCCTGCCTGAGGTTTCCTCCACATTTATTCCTCTGAATGAAATATGTTCTTCCCCAAAACCCAGTAAGAGTTCCTGAGCTATGTTACTTTATAAAGCATAACTTGCCCCCCTCTTATCCATGAACATACAATATGCCGTTTTCCCACAGTGTGTGAGTTACCTCTTGTCCATGATATGGGCACATCTTACCCGTCCCTACAAGTTTATTGTAGGCATTTTATCTTTACATTTTCATTTTAAAATAGATTTCTGTTGGGGCTCTTGAGATTGCCCAGCAGTTAACTGCACTGGCTGCTCTTCCAAAGGTCCTGACTTCCATTTCCGGCAACCACATGGTGGCTCACAGCCATCTGTAATAGAATCTGATTCACTTCTGCTGTGCATGAAGGAAGAGTACTCACATACATAAAAACAGAATTTGTTTACTGGTATTTCTGTATGGGAAAGGGACTTTTTTATAATTTTGTAATTACTGAATTTTCTTATTAGACTGGTGTCTCCAAGGCTGTTTATAATAGTGGGAAAGTATTACTATTTACAGTTTGGGAGAGCCATACCAATGCAGTCAGATAAATGAGTGGTTCAGCATGTGGTTTTGCAAACCATACCTTGTTTCCTCACTCTAGCCTTGAAGCTTTTAATTGCTTATTTTCCAGTCCCAACAGACTAGGAAGCCAGTACAATGGCCCCTGAGTCTTTGAGCCTCAGACCCTGAGTAGTAATTTCTCACACGTTCTTCTCTTACGGCCCTCTTTGCTCACGGTCTCATGCAAACACCGGCCTCTCCCCTTGAATCTCTCATCTTCATCTCCTATTTTTCCTACAAGGGAAAAGATGCCCAATGCTCTGCGAGGTACCAGCCCCCTCACCTGCCTCCCAGGGCTCTGCCATGCACTGGTCTCCAGGGCAGGTGCTAAGTGGGCAGAATTACCCAAGGGCTCGGTCCCTAACAGCAGGATGCTTGCCAGTGAGAGTCCACAAAAGCAGAACTGGTTGAAAATGTATTTATTTTTCTTCAAATGATCTTTTTTCAAGCAATAAATAAAAACAGACATGTTTGACTCTTCTAAAAAAAAAAAAAAAAAAAAAACCAATGTACATCCTACAGAAATACAAGCATATCAAATGTAGAAATGACACCACTCAGAAAGATGGGGCTATTTACACAAGTTACAAGTATTGCATTGTTATCTTTCTGAAGTCCCTTGAATGATTTGTGAGCTCTAAGGGGTGGGGCACTAGGAGGAGGACTTCAAAACAGACACATACTTTCTCCATCTTTCTTGCAGACAAAGTTTAAGGAGATAACATCAACATCCAGACACTATATTGAGCTCACTCACAATACTCCACAAACCTGGTTCTCATTCAGGGGCTTGCCTCAGAGAAACCACCTCATCCCTCAGCTGGCTTGTGGAGAGCAAGACCACACTGACACCATTACAAAGCCCTACTGGAAACGTCTGTGTCACAAGCTAGAGAAGACCTGCCTTTCACCATAGTGAAGCAATGGCGTCTCCAGGACTTGGCTGTACCAGTGACAGCCCATAGGAACAATGTAACATATTGGCATCCGGGTCCCACCCACACAAGTCCTGGTTTATTTGGTCAAGGGTCACCTAGCTATGAGGAGTTTAAAGGCTACCCAGGTGACAGGATGAACCCATATGATTGTTATTATTGCCACAGACTTCCTTGGCCATTGCCCAGTCCCCTTCCCCTTGGGAGTAACTACCAAATCTTCCCTTCCTCCTGCTGTCTTCCCAAGGACTCTCAATTCCTTCCCATGGCTTCCCCAGAAGCCAAGAACTGAAAGCCAAGAACCAGGGCACAAGGTCTCAGGGCGAATGGAGCAGAGAGCTGCTGCTAGCTACCTGCTCGCCTGTGCTTCAGCCCTCAGTCTCACAAACACTATATGGATGATGGAGCCAAGATCCCCAGGGAGAACTGAGTGTCCCTCACTCTTGGGCAGATACTCAACAGCCTTCTGACATTCCAAAACTTCCCATCACCAGAAATCAGCTCACGGATGGGATACTGAAACTAACTAACCATGAGGAATGACAGGGTCTTCACTAGCGCTATTGCAGAAACTTCTGGAGAGCTTTAAGGTGTGCCCCCCCACCCCCCTTTTTTTTTTCAATCAAACCAATGTCCTATTTCTAAGAGTTTTGGATCTCATGCTGTTATCAAGTACAAAGAAAATTACTTTATAAATAGCCCCTTGACACTGTCATAGGAGGTTTGAATTAGGAAGCAGGGGAGGGACATTTGGAGCTCCCAATGCCTGTGTCGTTGGGATCCAGTCTGGGAACTAGGACACATTTGGCAAACACTCATCTAGAAAGTGAATGGAGTCTACAAGCTATCTGCTCTCCAGATGCCCTCAACATTCTCAGAGCTCAGGACTTGACTAGCTACAGAGCTCATTTAATCTAATTCTTCACCAAACATGAAACGGCTGCCAAGAAGGCAGGGGGGTAAAAATATCGGACCATCCAACTAGGCAAAGGCAGTCCGCCATCGGGGAAGCTCGGCCCCGCTATGCCTTCAGCCAAGCCTTGGACAGTAGGGGAAGCGAGCAGGGCACCCCTCACTTCTCACCCAAAGGCAGAATTTGGCACAGGCCACTCAATCCAAGTTCTACCAACACAGGTTCACATTTCATGGAAGGAAAAGCCAGGAACCCAGGCGTGTCTGGGGTTCTGGATGAGAAAGCTTTCCATCACCACGTGACATGGAGGCTTGAAGTTACATTTCTGCTCAAGGTGTGGGGGAGGGGGGACGGGGACCAAGCTAATTTCTGCCAAGTCTGCAGTGACCTCTAATCTGACACACCATCACAAAACTTGTCCCCCAATACTACAGACAAAACAGGTTCCCTCCCCTACCCCTCACATTCCCCCTAGAAAACACACTTATTCCTCCAAAGCCATTCCTCCACTTGGAAAGTCTCCTTTAAAATGGTGTTGGCCCAGTTAGAACCCAACATGGCTCCTAAGTCACCCAATATCAGTAAAACAGGAGCTGGCATCCAGCCCCACACCTTCTTTTCTCTCACCCTTCCAGACTTTTAGGAGGCCCAAGTCAGGCATATGTGTATCTTTTTATTCAAAAGATGTCCTATTTCTAAGAGGACATCTCTTAGATGATGGGAGGGCGTTTCAGTGTATTCACCAGACAGGGATTTTGTAACAAGAATTTCTTCGTATGTATACTTCAAGTAAACTGCTAAATCTGAAACACCCAATGTAGCCGAGAGAGGGAGATTCGTTTTTAGTTCATCTTCAGTGATCTGGTTCTGATCTGGCCTTACCAAATGATTCACGGCAGGAAAATCTGAACGGCACCCAGTTTTCCAGGAGCACCTTGGTAAAGATGGCGTTTACCACAGACCAATAGCCAGATCCTAGGCCAAGTGGGAAGAAAACACTCTATCCCCAGCCAAACGGACCGCTGGAGAGAAAAATCTCACATGGCTGGGTCAGTGGGCCCAGGGGCCAGCTGCAAAAGCGACTAACCTTTTTCCTTGCATGTCATCCTGCGTGCGATGGTAACCATGGCGACCACCTACCCGCCGCTCCTCTCACTGCCCGCACACCTGTGTGTTTCTCTGCTCGACTGTGTGACCTCAACAGAAATATCTCCCAGGGTCACTAGACTCCCGCACACACATGCTGAGGTTCTCAATATGCATTAAACAGTTAGTGATTATCCAGTTGACGACTAAGTATACTACTGTGGCCTAGAAGGATCTAGAACAAAATTCCTGTGAGTTCAACGACAGGGAACAGACACACAGAACCAGGCACTTTCCTGGCAAACTCATTTTTTCCCCTCTTTCCTTTCCCTCTCCACTTAATAAAAATTGGTTGCGCACATTTGCCAGGATCTGTGGGGTTTCATAACTTTCAAGCTTGATTGCTTTTTTAAAAATAATAATAATAATAATAATGAGGTAAATTTCTACCTGCAAAGTAAAAACTGACACAGAAACCAAGTCTTCTCTGGCAGCGGAAACCGCCGTTATTGCTTATGCTGGAGTGTTTAGTTGTTTTTGTTTTTAATGTGTATTCAAAGTCGTTATTGCCATCCTAGCTGGCCCTGTGGTTGGCCAAGGAGAAATGGAGGCGGAGCCTGGTCACCTGGTCCCCCACTGGTCAGTCCCTATTCGCTGTTCACAGGTGGCTGGCGACTGGCTGGGGGCCGACTCTGGACTTGGCATCCAGAGACGAGTCCTAACAGCTGGGGGAGGTGGTGATGGGGCTGTGCAGGTACGGCAGGTTACTGGGGGCCGCGTGCACGCCCACGGACACAGGGAAGCTGAAGACGAACTGTGAGGTGGGGGTCGGGGTGGCCTTTCCCCTCTCCCGCAGGGGCCCAGAAGGGCTGGCAGCCTCGGCGGCGCAGGACGTGGTGAGCACCTGAGACTCGAACTGCAGCAACTGGCCCATGAAGCTGAAGTTGGGCGAGATGATGCTCCGGCGCTGCTTGACGAACTCGAAAGCCTCCTCCAGCCTCACCCGCTTCTTCATCATCAGGTAGGCCAGGCAGATGGTGGCTGATCGGGAGATGCCGGCCTGGCAGTGAACCAGCACTCGCCCTCGGCAGTCCTTCACTGCGTCTGGGGCAGAAAGTGGCATGTGATTAGGGACCTTGGTGGGCTTCAGGAAATCGCCACTAGCAGGTGCATGTGACAGAAGCCAAGACATTGTCATGAACACGAACACACACACAGTGGGATGAGGGGCGCTACTATGGGAAAGTCAGCTACGCTAGACCGAGGATAGAGACAGGGTATCCCACTCAACCCAGTGGGTTTTGTTGTCGTTTTAGATTTATTATTATACATAAGTACACTGTAGCTGTCTTCAGACACACCAGAAGAAGGCGTCAGATCTCATTACAGATGCTTGTGAGCCACCATGTGGTTGCTGGGATTTGAACTCAGGACCTTCGGAAGAGCAGTGAATGCTCTTGACCGCTATGCCATCTCTCCAGCCGCCCCCCAACCCCCCCCCCCCACCTCGTGTATCTTTTAAACAACAGAAAGATTTTTTTTAAAGCAGGGAAGTCACATGGCAGAGCCATCAGATCAAAGAGAACAGTGACTCCAGTTTCCTCCCGACTTCCTCACCATACAAAAAGCCTTACTTTGTACACACGTGTACACTTTCCATTTGAGGAAGTGACTGGCTCTCCAGCCAGGCCTCAATAATGACTTCCAATTCCCACCACACAAGTGTGCCCTCCCCCCCGCCCCATGAGTGGCCTGGGCCTTTCTAGTATTTCAGTTGAAATCCCCACAGGCACACTGTGGTGGGAGTTGGGGTGCAGAGGGGAAGACCATGAAACCTACAGGACGGGCAGCCATGCTGAGGAAGAGATTAGCTAGGGGCAGGCCCTGAGGGTTGATAACCTGGCTTGGCTTCCTGGGGGCACCAGTCACCACCAGGTCTTCCCCACAATGACAGACTACATTCTTCTTAAACTGCAAGAGTCAATCAATCCCACCCTTTAGTTGGTTTTTAGGTTTTTAATCAAATATTTGGTGAGAGCAATGACAAAATACAAGGGGAGTGTCACAGCCTGCGCCTAACACCTAAAATCCCCACCAGCAGTCCCTGGGTTCCCCCCTGGTTCCCCTGAAGTTGGAGGGCAGCATACCGATGTACTCGATGGCTTCCATGAACCAGGAGCTGATGTCAGCCTTGTGGTTGTCTTCGACGGGGATGCACTTATACTGGTAATGACCCTCAAAGTGATTGGGACAGTCTGAGGAGACATTCAGGAGGGCCGTGATCCCCAGGGCGTCCAACATGTCCCTGCGGGCAGCATGGTAGGCACTGCCGAGGTAGAGGAAAGGGAGGATTTCCACGGGCCCCCCCTGCAGCAAGAAGAAGCAGAAAGACATAGGCAAAACATGAGTGACGCAGGGCTGAAGTGCTGGAGCCAGGGACGGGAAGACATTCCACAGTGGCTTTCTAGGGCCTGGGGGAGGGGGGGGTACTGACAGGCAGAGATTTTCTGGCTCTTCCTTCCCGGGCTTGAGTTCAGTGCAACTCCAGGGGGCAGAGACAAGGTCTGGTCTGGTCTTGTGGGCACCAGCCAGCCACCTTCCCATGACAACCCTGGCAGTACACTGACTGACCATGAGGCACACTCGGCCACACTGGGAGTTCACACTGCTGATGGATCTGTTTGGCTGCGTTACATCTACAATGAACACATCTGAGAATAGATGTCTCAGGCTAGGAGAGATAGATGGTAGCGTGATGGGATACTTTATGGACAGAAGCGGTGAACTCTTCATCCCTGGTCCATCGGATGGGAAGGGTGGGTGGGCATGTATGTATGTATGTATGTATGTATGTATGTAGAGTAGCTCAGGCGGTTCCTTCGTGTTCTCCTGCACTGCACTGAACTGGGGCACACATACCTGGTCGTGCAGTGGGGTCCCACAGGAGCTGCAGCCCAGATCCAAGGACTCATTGGTGCTGGGAGGTACAGGGGGTGGGATGGCGGCCAGGGTCTTGGTTTTAGAGCAGAATTCTGGGTATTCAGAAGAAAACCTCTCATAGCCACCTGTAAAGAAGAAAAGCGTTTCTGTTTAGTGGAGACGCGGAGCCAGAAAGAAAGGAGGAACAATCCCACCAGGCTAAGGGGAGCTTACGCCACTAGGTGGCGCTGTGGGTCTAGAGATAATGACGGCCGGAGCATTTTCTCAGAGGTTTGTTGGGTCGGAGAACAGAGGACAGTATCAAGGAAGAAAGGATGCTAGGGACTTTCCGGGCAGAGATAAAAATACACAAAGAAAAATGTACACACGGATGTGCCAGAAGGGTTTTCTAGAGTACCACCACGTACAAAGAGGGACCCATGAGCACTTAGCACTTAGACAGCCAGCAAACCAGATGTGTCCTCCTCTGGCCTAGTGAGGATTCCTGCCATCACCAGTCCCTTCTGATGCGGGAAAGAATCCGAGGTGGGGACTAAGAATACCCTGCCAGGAGCCCTTCCTTCAGTTGGAGCAGACACCACAAGCACTGTCTTTACCAACAGGATCACAAACAAGAGGAAAATGACTTCCAACACACAAGCCAACCCTGCCACACAGGTTGGAGCAAGGAAGGGTTTTTATGACCTGAGTGTGGATGAGGAGCCTGGCAAAGGTTATCATTGTGTCTTCTGTGGAAGGAAGGGTTTTGTGACAAAGATAGTGCCAGTTGTCTGGTACAGCTGGGTGCTGTTCCACAAAGATCTGAGGCCAAGATGTAGAACAGTAGGAACCTCCAGGACTAGAAACTATTAGCAATTCAAAAACATCCTACCCGTCAGGGATCAATCAACCACTCTCACAGAGGTACCCACACAATGGGCTAAAAGGGTAGGTGCGTATGTAGGTGGCTCGCTCCTTCTCTGTGCCCGGCCCCGCTAGAAAGTCACCTCTGGCACTGTGCCTTCCAGCTGTTCAACTAAAGGGGTGACATGTGACCAGTTTAGTCAAGTGCCAGGCCCCTAAATCCCGACCCTAGAAAACTGCTTCCT
Source organism: Mus caroli (assembly GCF_978045245.1). Taxonomy (NCBI): domain Eukaryota; kingdom Metazoa; phylum Chordata; class Mammalia; order Rodentia; family Muridae; genus Mus; species Mus caroli. The sequence goes on from NW_028227265.1 coordinate 95,279,123, forward strand.
GCTGCTTCTAAGATAAAGAACTCTCGGCCACATCACAGGGCTTTCAGAAGCAGGGAACCCATTTTTTCCTCTCTGACCGGAGGTTTGGCTTGCTCTCTGCCCGCTCCCTCCGGATATAAAAGGATATCTCTGTGGTCAAAGTTCTTCCTGCTGAGTCACAATGACCAGCCTCCCGAGGCAGAAAAGCCTGCAGACCTGGTGATGCCAGCTATGGATATTCATGGGCTCAGTGGCCACAGCACCCAAGGGGCAGGACTCCCTCTCCCTCCCATTATAAATCCTTCTTCTTAAAGCAGGCCGAAAAGGCTGGGATGAGAATCTGAGGGATCAAGAAGCAATAAAGGTCTGTCACCAAAAGCCCTTGGTTCCTACCAAGAAACTCTGGCCCACAGTCTACACCTTCATTAGCAAAGCTCATTTGCCCTTAGGTGTGCTTACAGACTTCAAATTTTTAACCCCCCATTTGTTTATTAACATCCTTTTAAGCAATCAAAACTTAAAAAAAAAAAAAAAAGTGAACAGTAGTCCCTGACAAAATGCTTTCCACCCAGGAAACAGGCACAACCTGTCTCACTTAAAAAAATAAAGGGGGTGGGGCACGGCAGCCCAGATTCCAAGGTCACAATGCAGGACTCTCCAGACAGCCTCCCGGCAGAAGAAAAAGTTCCCACCCTTCCCTTCATAGAGAGGGTACAGGACCCGCTGGCCTGAAGGTCCTTTCTGGACTCTGCAGACAGATTCCATCCCAGCCTTCTGAGTCATCAACTGTGCGCCCACCCTACTTCCGCCCTCCTCTGACCTCTGTCACAGCCCCCTGCTCCTACTCGGTAAGTGATTAATCTCCCCTGGCACAGAGTTCCTGATCCAGGCACCTTTTGTCTTTGGGAAGCTGCGGCTGGTTTCTATGAGGACAAAGGGAGGGGGGCTGTGCAGGAAGGTCACAGGTGAGTACAGGTGAGTTGTTACCCACATAGAGGAAGAAACTGAAAAGTCCTTGCCTCGCCTGGCCATGCCGCTCGCTGTTAAAGCCTTTTGGATGAATCCTGAGTTACTAAGAACTGAAATACCCCAAACAGAGGGCACTTACTTCCTGTGCGTCGAGCAGCCCCTGTAGAACGTGTGAAGTGCACCAGAGTTAACACACACAGCACACAGCCACCTGGGGTCTCACAGGCAGGTTAAGGACAGGGGCCAGCATTCACCGTGGCCAGCTTGAAGCCAGACTTACCATCAGGAGCGCCTGCACATTCAGACTAGGCATTCCCTTGGGAACACTGCCACATGCCCATGGGTGGTTCCAGAGGGTGCTGGCAGCGATACTCCTGCCCAGACACTGGCTTCTAGTGAGCTTTAGAGGCCATGACCCGCACTTCACAGAAGAGAACCGAGTAGTACTGTGTGCTCATTTTTTTAAAAGCGTGTCCGTTTAGAGAAGGTCCAAAGGGGCCCATGTGACCTTTCTGATCATGATGTAAACTTACTGGGTCTGGTTATATTGTCACAGGGGGCGGGAGGTAGTCCCCACTTTGTAACCCAGGCTGGCCTCGAACTCACGGTAATCTTCCCACCTCAGACTTCCCACTCCCCATATGCTGGGATTACAGGTATGAAATGCACATGCAGAGAGAGAGAGAGAGAGAGAGAGAGAGAGAGAGAGAGAGCTCTTATTTCTCAGTGTGTAGGGAAAGCTGCCTTAAAATGTTTTCCTCTCAGGCCCTCCTAGCTAGTAGCCCCATCTTCATGCAAGTACCATAATGGCCACAGCACCTCTGTAGGTAAAGAACCAGGTTCAGACGACCCAAGTTTTATCCAGAACTTAATTCCACACAGAAGGGGCCAGGTTTTCACTGTACCTCCTGCATATGTCCAAAAGTGGAACCGGGACATGACATATGAATCAGATGGTCAGTCTGGGCCTCTCCAAGGCATTGGGCATCTTCTGGATAAAATGTCATAACATGCCAGGCAGTGGTAACGCATGCCTATAATCCCAGCACTTGGGAGGCAGAGGCAGGCGGATTTCTGAGTTCGAGGCCAGCCTGGTCTACAGAGTGAGTTCCAGGACAGCCATAGCTGTCCTGGAGAAACCCTGCCTCAAAAAGCCAACCCCTCCCCCCCAAATCATAACATATACCAATGAATTTCGGCCTGTTTTTCCTATGTCCTGTTGAATGTAAGTAATTTCATAACAGATTTCTTAAAGGTCTTATTTAATAATATACTTCCTAAGATTGGGGTTGTGTAGCTCAGTGGTAGAGTGCTTTATTAAACAACATGTCGATTCCTAGCACTAACTAAATAAATAAACAAATAAATAAATATCAGCCCGGTTTGCTGCTGCACGCCTTTAATCACAGACACTAAGAAGGCAGAGGCAGGCAGCTCTCTTTTGAGTTTGAGGCCAACCTGATCTACAAATGGAGTTTCAAGACAGCCAGGGCTGTTATACAAAGAAACCCTGTCTTGAAAAAAAAAACAAAAATAAAGATAAATAAATAAATAAACATCAAAGGATAAAGAACTTATTTCCTGTGCTTATTGCCTTTCAACCTGTAAGTCAGAAATGGAAACTTAGGCCTGGCCTTCAAGGGCAACTATATCTCCAGTTAACTCCATGGCTCACCTTCGGGATATAAACCATGACCACAAGGGGCTGCTCCTAGCTATAACTCCTCCACTCTAGTGGGCTGCCAGGCCAGCAGCCGGGAAGGGAGTGGAGATCATATACACATGTGAAAGTGCTTTACAAGGGCCCTCTGACCACCATAATAGGGTTCCTAGAGGGGAGTTGCTCGGGTAGTGCCTATGGCGGGGGAATTTTAATGGGGCTGCCACTTTCCCTATATCCGATCAGTCAATATTGAGACTGGGTCTCGCTCTGGCCCAGAAAGGAAGTCTAGGTCGTCTGAAGGTCGTAAGTCTTTGGGGACTTCACTTTAAACAGTCTTCAGATGACCTAAGTGAACTCCTGATCTTAGAATTCCCAAGTCAGAGAGCCTGTCCTTCCCAGGTCACTTGGCCTAACCTCCTAAGGAATTGATTCTCAACCTGGTGGTCTTGACCCTTGGTGGGAAAGTTGAAGGACCCTTTTACAGGGTAGCACAACAGAAATCCTGCATATCAGATATTTACATCATGATTCATAACTAACAAAATTAGTTATGAAGTAGCAATGAAATGATTTTATAATTGGTGGCCATCACAACATGAAGAACTGTATTAAAGGGTGGCAGCATCAGGAAGTTGAGAACCACTGCCCTAAGGCCTTGCTTGGGAACTAGATCTTTCTTGCAGTCCCACCCAGGCCTCCCACCCTAACTGCTCTGTCCAGCAGACTGGCTTCTATCACAGAGTCACTTGACTTCCGGCCATGTTCCCTCTCTCTGACAGGAACTGGCTCTTGAAGGAAGGAAATTAGCTATCCAGTTTTACAGGTTTGGAGTATTTAAAGGGATTTCTTGGCTCTTTAACGACCAACTTTTCCTACAAGATAAGAAGCCCTGATGGTCTTAAAAGATAAAGGAGAAAGTCCTTGGACACCTCGCCCTGTCTTTAGTAACCCTGGTTGAC
>NW_028227265.1:95287692-95330192 GCF_978045245.1 Mus caroli
TAGAGATTTATTAATGCTCGCCGGCTCTCCCGGGGGAGGGAAGAGTCATTACTACCTCGCCAGGCCCCGCCCCCAACGCAAGCTTCCCGCCCCGCCCCCACCCCGGCTCGTGAATGGAGCGCCGGCCCCCTCGCACCCAGTCACGGGGACTCGACGTCACAAAGAGAGGAGTAAACAGGGCGCTCGGTGCTGGCTGCCAGGCCCATTCATAAAACGGAGACCTAGAGGAAAGAAAGGAGGCAGCCTCCGACCCGCCCCCGAGCCGGCGGCTCGGGGACTTTGTGAATGGAGCCGCGGCGCGGTGCCCTGTCCTTCCTCAGCCCCGGAGCGCGGCGATCCGGGTAGAGATCGTAGCGGGTGGCGACGCGGGGCCTCACCGAGGCCTGGGCTCTCCGCGTGGAGGTCTTCACCCCTGCGCTCCCCCCACCCCCCACCCCCGGCCTCCCCAGTCTTCGAGGTCTCGCTCCTGCAGCTCGGTGGAACGTGACACTGTGCGGCTGCCACCCCATAGGCCTTGGGGACCTCTCCTCGCCGGACTTAATCTCATTCTTCGTGCCCAGCCGGTTGTGTTTTGTTTTTGTTTTTTTTCCATGCGATTCCCCGGACTTAGTTTATACATTAGCGTGATCGATTTCCATCCCGAGCTATTACATCTGGTTTATAGCTTCCCGCGGAACCTGGGCCAACGCAGATTTAGAAAGATGAAAGGGGAGGCCCTCGCGCCGAAGCCCAATAACAAAAGAGAGGTGGAGGGGTTTGTTACTTTACAACCCAGAGGGGGGCGTTAATTGGCCGAATGCTGTGCCGGTGCAAGAGAATGGGAGGCACTCGGGCCCAAGCTTCCTAAAACCTGCTTTTTTAAACCATGGGTGGGGGGAGGGGGGATACCCGGAGGTTTTTCCTCTTTGGTGGGAGTCCTCGCCTTCCTCCTCACACGCAACGTCCTCTAAGGAAATGACTGTTAAGGTCTACATTTGGTACGAAGGAAAAGATGCTGAAAAGTGCCCATGGGAAGAATGACCTTTTAAAAAACCAAATTTAATAAGCTCGGAGACGATTCGAGTTTCCGCATCCCTCTTTCCAGGTCACGTAGCATCTGCCACCCCCATTTTACTTTCGGGGGGGGGCATTTAATTTCCCAAGGGCTCGATTTTGGCAAGAGAGTTTATGCGCGCATGTGGTGGGGACCTTACAGAGAGCCAAAAAAAATTATTCGGCCGAGATCTTGCCAAGTCTTGTTAGCAAGAATTAATCACCGAACAAGGGAATTACGGGGTTTGGTAGCGGCGGCCAGGTCGAATATTCCATTTCAAGTTGCGACTAAGCCTGATTAAGGCAGCGAGGGCCGCAGAAGCCTCGGGGTCCTTCCCGCCCTGTTCAGCCTCCTCCACTCTGTTACCCTTTGCTTTGTTCTCTGCGTAGCTGCTCGCCCGAGATCACCTCCAGCTCTCATTTCAAGGCCTTCTACCGGCTCTCTGCACTCTGAAGGCCCAGACACCCCTTTCAGGGTCCAGTGGGCTATGGGGGTTGAGGAGCAATCATCTGTGGAGATTTATTTATTTATTTATTTGCCTCGGGTTCCAAAATGGCACTGCCTTATTTTGTTTATGGATTTTTCTTCAGTTAAAAATAAACTATTACATGAGTATTAATTTGTTGCTGGCATATTAGCGACCCCCCCCCGACCCCAACGCACCTTATATTTTGGTGCCCGGGGTGCGCGATCACTCTAATTCGGGTTCCGGAAGGAGTCACCACAGTGGAGTGACATCGGCTGCTTGGGGCAAGGTCTCCAGCACCCGGCATTCTGGCTGGGAGAGCCGCAAGGGCGCCCTGCACCCGTGAGGAGGGCAAAGTGGTTTCTCTTGGTTCAGAAGCTGGGAGGACATCTAGTGCTTCCCCCTTGCTGGCCCTCTATGGGTGCTAGACATCCCCCGTGCCTCGACAGCCGGGGTCAGATTCACCCTTGTTGGGCCTCCGAAGTCTACATATCCAGAGGCCAGCAGGCCTCAGCTCCTCCGGATGCAAGTCTCTGCCGATTTCACCGGAGTCACAGAGGGGGGTGAGGGTGGAGTTGTCCCCCGGCAGCGCTGGCCTCTCGAGCCTTTGTCTCCCCAGCGTCAGGGGTGCTCTCCTTGCCCCCTCCGCCCCCACCCCACCCCCCGCCGGCCAGGCACCGGCCAGTGCTCACATGGCCTGTAAATAACAGTCAAATCCGGGGGTGGGGGGATGCCCACCGAACAAAGGGCTGCTTTCTGCACCTGACAGTAATCCTTGCTGGAGAAGCCTGTAAATCCCATAGGCGAGTCACGCGCAGGGGGTGTGGGCAGGCGCGTGTCCGTGTGTGTGTCCACGTGTGAGTGCCCGCGCCTGCGCGCCTGTTCCTGGAGAGGGCCAGCTACTTGAGACTTAGTACATTTAAGCCAAGAGAAGATGATGTTGAATAGAACAAACGACCTTCCCCTCGCCCCGCCCCCTTCAGGAACTGCCTTCAGCAGTGTGAATGTCCGCAATGAGCATTAAATGACAGCACTGTGCTTCCCCCGATATTGTGAGAGCACCCTAGATAATTTTCTTAATGGAATCGCGTGAGCCATTTGGTCCACAGTTAGGTGAATACAATTTAAGGTCTACCCAACCCCGGCTATAGAGAAGATAGAAAACCCTTCTTCCATTGGTCTTCAGGCTAAAGGGTGAGAAACACTCAGCTTACACAGGAACCTCGTGAGTCAATTGGTCAATAAAATCCTGCAGTAAACAAAGGCATTTGAGGAAAGCCTACTGCTTGGCTGTCCTTTCAGAGTTATTTAGTTTAGGAATATCTGCAGGGATTGGGGTGGGATTGCCCAATTTACACTCAGCAGTTAAAGCTCGGGGTGGAAATGCTTTAAAAAATTCACCGTGACATGTGAATCCAACTTCTCTTTCATCAGGCAGTCCTCAGACCGACCTTATTAGTCACTGTCAGGCTCCAACAAATCCCTGTGCTTGTTTAAGAACTTTTCTTTCCAATTAGAAAGTTTTGTGATCTGGGGATTCGAAGCCAGGAGTAGAATCCCCAGAGAAGACGGTGGCTTCTATTCTGGTTTTGATGCCAGCCTCTGACTCACAGTCCTGTCCCAAAGTAACTGAACAAAACTTACCTTCAAAAAAAAAAAAAAAAAAAAGTCATTGATAAGTGAATAATCACGGTGGCAGTGTATAAGCTGGGTGGATTCCCTGGCTTCCAGAGCCTTTCTTCTTACTCTGAACTACACACGAAATATCCTTTTCACCAGCACCTATTTGTGCTTGAATGGTAAATACTGGGGAGAATTGGAGGCCAACTTGGGCTCCAAAGAGGAAAAGGTGTCCACAATGTATTCTTCGCATGTCTCTCTTTTCTGCCCACCTCTGTGACCCTCAAGCCAAGGTTTGGAGGCAGCGGAAAATCTTCGACACCTTAGGGGTTTCCTGTAACCCAGGCTGGCCTTGAACCACCGCTGTGCTGTAAGATTATTGAAATACTGGATGCCAAAGAATTCAGATTTCCTCAAGACTCACATGCTGTTAAAAGGGAAAAGTTGAAGCCCTATTTCCAGAAGAAATTCCAAGGAAGAAATTTCATGGTTTATCTGACCACATTTTAGCTCAGACAGCTAAGACCAGGATAGAGACTATTAATTATGCATACCCTTTCTCTCTATTTAACCATAAACCTGCTAGTGCCTGGAAGACTCACTGAGTGGCACTGGCCTCTTTATCTGTTCTTCCCAATGGGACACAGTGAATAAATCTATCCCTGCTCAATTTACAGGTTACAGGTCCCTTTCTTGGTATATTAGGGATGGAGTGGCTGAGCCTCTAGGCATGTTAGCCTTTTGTCCTGGTCATGAGACCTAGCACCAGGGACTGCCAGAGTCCAATCTTTGAGCCTAAACACTTCACTACTTACCATTGCCTCCATTTCCAAAATTCTGGGATTACAAACATATGCCACCAAGTCCGTCTGAAGTGTCTTTTTAATGATGACTTTATCAGATGAGTTTATAGTTCATCATTTTGTTTGTTTTGTTGTTTTTGTTTGTTTTTCGAGACGAAGTCTTTCTGTGTAGTCGCTATAGCTGTCCTGGAACAATGCTGGAATCAAAGGCGTGTGACAGCACACCCCAGCTCATCCTCTGTCATTTTCTATGAGTGGCATTGTCCCACATACTAATAATTTAAAGTAGTAGGTTCCCAGCCAGGTATACTGAGGGGAGTTTGAGTGCATTGTTGCTTCACTTTCTATTTTATTTGATAGTTATTCCATCAAGACAATGCTCCCATATGTAGCTTAGTGGCCTTGGGCAAGATGCTCCCCCTTAGCCAAAATTTCCTCACCTTGAAAGAGAGGCTTGTGCAGGAGTTTCCTGTCAAAATGGTTCCAAGCCTATATGATATGATTTGAGTGGGTGAGCCCTTATCAATCCCAAACTCACCCACTGTTCCCATCATACCCTCCCCAAAGCCAAGCACACTACAATGCCACACAGGAAGGGCAATCTCTAGCTCTTTTCTGCCCCCCCCCCCCGAATAAATACTCTTTGATTTAAGAAGGAAGTTCATGGGTTTTCTTTATTTGAGGCAAGAATGTCTCAAACATCCTTATGAAACGTTGAGCGGGGAATGGGGGTGGGGGGCGTTGCCAGGTGTTGGTAGTGCATAATCAACCTTAGAACACAGGATGCAGAAGGATTGAGGAGTTTGGGGAGTTGGCCTGGGCTACATAGAAGACCATGTCTCAAGGGGTGAGGGATTGGGTTTTGAAAACAAATGGATGGACTTGGTCTTTTCTCTATCATTCTAATGTGCATATTTTCTTCATCTATTAATTCACTCAAATGTGCTAAACTCAGCCTGAAAAATAAATGTGTCTGGATTACTAATGATGCTGTCTTAGTCTGGGTTTCATTGTTGTGAAGAGACACCGTGACCAAGGCAACTTGTAGGCTTAGACTTTTCAGAACCTACTTTTAATAAGGTAGTGTTCTAGCCCACCACCCACCAGAGATAGTGAAAAGGGATAGGTTAATAGGGCAAAGGAGGATTCGAACCTGTATAGCAAAGTTTTTTTTTTTTCTTTTTCTTTTTGGAGTGAATCCAGTATGCATTGTCAGGATATCAGCAGTTCAGTTCACACAAATCAACAGCTCAATCCACTCAAAAACACCATTCAGGAATCAGCAATGGCAGTTCGATCAAAACAACAACAACAACAACAACAACAACAACCCCCCCCCAAACAACAACAACAACAACAAAAACCCCAAGAGGCTCTGCCAATCCTCCCGAGTTCACATAAGCAGCAAGAAGCCGCCAGAACACCATCACAAGTTCTTTGGTGGGTTTCATTCTTTCTACCAAGTCATGACAAACAATGACCATCAAAGAGTGGCAAGGCAAACCAATACCACACAGCGTTGTCCACTGTCTGTTGGGTTATATTTATATCCTTTTCAAACATTACGTGTTTTCTCAAGGGTCTGCTCTAGCAAAACATCACTTGCCCATTTCCCAGGCTGCTTCTAGAAAAACACCACGCGTCTGCTTCAGCAAAAACATCCTCTCATAAGACAGTTTCCAGAAAAACATCCCATGACACAACTGAGTCTCCAAAGAAACCAGAGATTTCCACCTCAGCAACTCCTATAAAGGACAACATTTAACTTGTTCTGGCTTACAGTTTCAGAGGTCCACCCCCATTATCATCATGGCAGGAACATGGCAGCATCCAGGCAAGCATAGTGGTCTAGAAAGAGCTGAGAGTTCTACATCTTGATTTGAAGGCAGCCAAAAGAGATTCTCTTCTACATTGGGAGGAACCTGAGCACCAACAGTCCTCAAATTCCACCTACAGGGTGACACACTTCCTCCAACAAGGTCATACCTTCTAATAGTGTCACTTTCCATGGGCCAAGCATACTCAAACCACCACAGATGCCGGCAGAATCAAAACCAGTATGACTGCCAATATGTACTATCGAATAGCAGGAACCAGTAAACATCCTTATAGAAGAGCAGATAAACATGCCAGGGAAGTTCAGAAGAGAAAGGAACTGAACTGTATTGCCAGATTAGGGAAATGGAAGAAAAATGGCGGAATAAGATATCTTTGACCACTTAAATATTCTGCCTGGAACCTTGCCCTTGTCGTCTCTCAGGAGTCTACAAAAATAAAAAATAAAAATAAAACCTGCTATCTTACCTCTGACATTCATTCTGCCCTTGTGTCTTGTATTCTTTTTCCTTTTATTTGTTAACATCTCTCTTCTCCCAGTGGATTTTGCCTGCTAAAAATAGACAAGCAATTGTCTGAAACTACAAGGAAGCAAGGCGACACAAAAGCTGTGTGAAAATCTACCCGCACGCCACAGGCCAAGATGGATGCTGGTGACCCAGATGTGAGCCCCACTCTAACTTTCATTGCCACATCAGTTAATTCCTTAAGTCTGTTGCCTTACTACCTTGGTTTCTATAAAACCCAAGAGGGTTTTTGGAGTTATTGTTAACAATTATTTTTAAGATAGTAAAATGTCTAAATTATTTTGCCAAGGATTTGGCAAAAGGCTTCTGTGTGTCAGGCCAAATACTGTAGTTCAGGGTCAGGATTTCTTTCAGACTTGTGAAATTCGTATAAAAAGTCCTACTAAGTCCTAGTGTGCTGGTGAATACCTTTAACCCCAACACTCAGGAAAGAGACACGGGGTATGAAGGCAACCTGGAGACCCAGCAAGTTCCAGGCTAGCCAGAGCTACGCAGTGATACACTGAGCTCCTGTCTCAAACAAAAGTCTAAAGATTCTTATGAAGAAATCAGCATAAAATCAAATTAAGGTATATTTTCTCAGTCTTCCGTTTTTATTGGAAACAACAAAGAGATCTGAAATCAAGTCCACCAGGAAACCTGGTACCAGGAAGCCAGCATGCAGTGCAGATCCAGCATACACAAGACCCCGTGCTCCATCCCAAGGAGGTCTTGGAGAAAAGCTCTTAGCTCTTCAACGGTGAAGCAGGAAAACAAGCTAGCTAGAGAAGCCACCTGACACTTTGTTTGCTCCCTAGCCCCAGATTGCATTATCTATGACATCCACAGGACAGAGGAACCTAGACTCAGCCCACAGATGCCCAGTCAGTACAGGGAGTGTGTGCCCACCCGGCCACCCTCACGGTGTGGCTCCTCTCTGCTAGCACATCATGGCCTTGTGAAGAGTGTTTTATTTATGTGGTTATCCGTGGGTGCTCACTGTGAGAGCATCAATTTTTGAAGAGGCATGGGGGTAGTGCAGGAGACGGGTTAGATCTTGGGGTGATGAGGGTCCTACCAGCTAACCAGTGGCTTTCAAAAGCCACATAGTCCTTCACAAATACTATTTAGTACTCCCATCAGACATTCCAGTTAGGCCAAAAGATGAAAGGCTAATAATGAACAGTTTCTAATGAAAAATATCTACCTTGAGTGAACTCTCTTAGTTAATGTAAATGCTGAAGAGGGTCGTCAGCTCATTTTCTTTCAAATAGTAGATCATTTTGTTTGGTGTGGTTTTGTGGTTTGTGTGTGTGTGTGTGTGTGTGTGTGTGTATGTGTGTGTTTGTTGTTGTTTTTAGGTTTTTCAGGACAGGGTTTCTCTGTGCAGCCCTGGCTGTTTTGGAACTTGATCTGTAGACCAGGCAGGCATTGAAGTCACAGAGATCCGCCTGCCTCTGCCTTCCCAGTGCTGGGATTAAAGGTATCTGACATCACCATCGGCCAAATAGTGGTTTTCTGAACTCACATCAGCAGCAGCCTTCTGAAGCTGAATGGACACTCCAATGAACAGCCTAGGGAAGGACAAAAGGAGACACTGAGGTGGGGAGATACAAAGGACCCCATATTACCACACGTTTCTCCCCGGCAGGCCAGTCTCAAATGAGTCTATGGGGCCCCCTCTTGCTTCCCTCAAGGCTGCCTTAAGCATTCTGAACATCATAGCTCCTCCACAAAGGGCTTCTCTTTTCTCCAAGGGACCTCATCTTTTATGTAACCCAGATTTTACTTTAAAACATGACCCAGGGCCTGGAGAGATGGCTCCATGCTTAAGAGCTACAACTCTTGCAGAGGACAAGTTAGGTTCCCAGCACCCACATCAGGCAGTTCATAATTTCCCATAACTCCAGTTCCAAGAGATTAGAAACCCTCTTCTGGACTCGACAGTCACCTGCAACTTACACACAGACACACAGACACACACACACACATACACACTTCCCACATACACATATACACTTAATTTAAAATGAAGTATTCACTTTTTAGTTTGAAGAAAATCGACATGACTCAGTAGCCAGCAAGCTAGCATACTAGGGAAAGCAATCACAGTGCAAGCTGTGGGCTTAGATGCCCAAAGGGTCCACTTCCTGGCCTAAGACATGACCCTCCCAACCTCCTCGTCTGGCTCTTTGAAAGGGAATACCGTCCCCCGCCCCCCAACGAAGTGCGGTTAGAACACATTCTCCCCCAGAGTATTATACTCCCCTTTTGTTTTATACATGTGAATAAAAGTGAAAGAAATTAAGTATAATGCTAAATGTTTCACACATGGATCAATACAACTTCCCTGTCAGTTTAAGGAGAAAGAAGACGAGTCTCTGTGCCCTTTGCAGTGTCTCCACATACTTTGGATCAGGAAAAAACACAGGTTCAGGAAGAATAGAGATATCCTGAAACTTGTCATGTCTTTAAAAAAGGCCAAACTACAAAATGCTAAAAATAATTGTGTGTGTTTATGTGTATGTTTATTTATGTGTGTATATGTGTATGTGTTTGTGTGTGTGTATGTGTGTATGAGTATGTGTGTATGTTTGTATACAGGTGTGTATGTGTATATATGTGTGTATGTGTATTTGTGTGTTTTGTGTATGTATATGTGTATGTGTATAGGTGTATGTGTGTGCATACTTGTGTGTGTGTGATCATTCTTGTACCAGTACCTTTTTCACAACTGACAGTAGAATCAAGAAGAGTGTTAGAGCCGGGCGTGGTGGCGCACGCCTTTAATCCCAGCACTTGGGAGGCAGAGGCAGGCGGATTTCTGAGTTCGAGGCCAGCCTGGGCTACAGAGTGAGTTCCAGGACAGCCACGACTACACAGAGAAACCCTGTCTCGAAAAACCAAAAAAAAAAAAAAAAAAAAAAAAAAAAAAAAAAAAAAAAAGAAGAGTGTTAGAGATGAGCTAGCCCTCTCTCCAGGACAGTTCTGTGTTTTTCCCAGGAGTCTGTGTTACTAAGCAAGCAATTGTGTACAGATTTCTTCTTCCTCGTCCTCTTCTTCCTTCTCTTCCTACCCTTGCACACCCTTCTCTTGCCACCCACCTCTCCTGTGTGCTGGAAACGGAGCTCCAGCCCCGTGCATACAGAGAGCACACTATGCTACAGCCACTCTTTCTTCAGGAAACTCTGCTTTCTGACCTTCCTCTCTGACCATGAATTCATTCTTATAAAAATCCCCGGTTCCTTCCCCACCCTTTACAATTCAAAGGGACTTTCTTCTTCACCCTTTCTGTGGGCGTTAGCTCATGACAGGATGTGCTCAAATTAAATGCTCACAAAACTCAGGGACGGATCTTCTCCCACCAGGCTGGTCTCTCACTTGTCTACGTATCTTCTGCAGCCTTTGGGACGGAGGGTCATTGGCCATCACTGGGTGGGGATGAATGGGTAGGATTCAGGCTTGGGGAGCCAGTACTCAAACTTGTCTGTGACTATGATTAGCCCACAGCAGAAGTGCCTGGCATGTCTCTTATCCCTGCTCTTAAGGTCAGTGAGCCTGCAGTCACAAGAGATCAGTGTCTGTCTGAATCCCGGGCCCGGGTTTCCTCCTTTGAGTCTCCTCTTGGGAGGTGCAGGAGGGTAGTGGTTGCCAAGAGAGTTAAAATGGAAGGGCAGTGGAAGAGCAAGCCACATGCTGAGCTGTGTAAGAAGGATAATAGCAGTTGGGGGTGGGGGATTGCACACCTGCGGTTTGCTGGTGTCCCTTGTTACATCTCGTGCTGCACTGTGTTTGGAAGGCATCTCCAAATACCAGCATCAGGCCTAGCAGCAGAACATGATGCAGAAAGGAGCTTGCTTGAGTCTGCTTGGCTTGCTCTTTCTTCCAAAGCACACCAACAAGCAAAAGTGACTGGCCCCCAGGTAAGCCAGCTAGAAATCCCAACTCAGGACCACCACAGGACCAGCCACCCGTGTCACCCGGTGCCGTTATAAGGTCAATCCCCTGTTGCTATGTGGATGCTAATCAAATGGGATCAGGACCCACGCTAATGATCTCAGCTCAAACACTTCCGGTGTGCTGGGGTTTTCAGAGGACATTATTATAATGGGCATTATGTCCTTGGAGGAGCCCAAATTCCTCCATTGCCACTTAGACCGTCACTAGCAGGTATCTCTGCGTGGTGACAGCCAGGGTTCTAGAGCCCCAGTACTGTCCTTCTGAGTGGTGCCCATGGGGATAAAATGCACCAGCTGGGTGCAAGCCCCAAGATTCAGTGAGATGACTTAGCATGTCATGGTGCCTGATGCCATATTCCAGGATACTTCTTGGAGGCCCCCAAAGACATGTCATCCAGAGATGAGACCGTTACATGTATTTCTGGGAAGCAGAGATAGTACCTGCTGGGCCAGTGGATTATGGCCACCTAGGACGCCTCTCCATCTCCAGGCTCCTTATGCCTTTGATTCCCCCAGGTTCTCAAGAGAAGAGCCAAGGCATCTTCTCATCTGGGCTGAGGGAGGAAGACAGCTGGGGAGGCTCCATCATCTCAGGATACATGCCAGAGACAAGTAGGGGATGGGGAGAGGTTGGGTGAAGATATCACTGTGGCTATAATGGCTGAAATGGGAGCACCCGAGCCTTGGACTGAAGCCATGGCTAGAGCCACCTGCACAAACTGTCCTATTCCAGTGACTGCCAGGTTCCCAGGCTGGATAAAGGGACCTCTTCATTTGTCAAGATCCTGAAGCAATGGCTGTGAGCAGCCCGTGGATGCCAGGGAGGTAGAGGCAGCACCAGATGATCCGGGAGCACTCCAGAGGAGTGGGGAACAATCTACTCTCTGGCCCCCTTAAGCAGTGTGTGGAGGATGTCCCTAAGGATGGGGATGGGGTTTCCCAATCTTAAGGGTGTTGTAGGCTGATATTACACCCCCATGCCCTCACCAAGCCTCACTGGCCCTCTGAAATTTGGGCCTATGGTTTCATAGGAGAAAGACAGCTGATAGTACATTGTGCGCTGGTGTGACATGGGACAAACAGGCCTGTCCTACTGGTTCCTATCTTCTTCAGAAAGTGCCGAAAGACCAAGAAGTGACAGGGGACAAGCTTGTTTGACACAACCAAGACAGCTGTGTTTGAGCTACACTGGTATTTTGTACTCAAAAGTACCCCCTCTTTTCCCAGTACCACAGAAGATAGGCCAATTAAACCAGCCATTCTGTGGCTGAAGTTTTCATAACTGAGGTGGTGGTTGGATTACTTTTTTTATAAGTTAAATTAAAATTTTTAATCATACCATGCATGTGATATGCTGATGCCCACACCCATATACCCACATACAGGAAGCCAAAGCAAGGCTTGGGATGTCTTCCTTTATCTCTCTCTGCCTTACTGTTTTTGTGACAGGGTCTCCCATGAAGCAGAAGTGTATCAAAGAATGTTCTAGCAGGACAGAGAGCCCTCTGGGTCTGCTTGTTTCCGTTCTGGATTGCTATGGGGACATGCATCCTTACCTAGCTTTTTATATGGACCCTGGGGATTCCAACCCGGTTCTAGTTCTTATAAAGCAAGCACTCTGGCCCACTGACCCACTTCCCCAGCCCCAGGATGGGATTCTCTACTTAGAGAATCTCTCCTTGAGGTTTTGCTGGACTCTGAGAAAGGACCGTTGAACTCGAAGTGGGTTGAGCAGTTTTCCCCAGACTGTGCATGAAGACATCTTGCTCTCTTCACAATCAGCCAACCTTTGAGCATTGTGGAAGTCCCTCTCCATCAACTTGGAGGTCCTATGGTCTCTTTGGTAGCCTCATCTTGGGTCTGCCCAGAGTACCTCCTGGCCCTGGGTACCCAAGGCCAGGCTTGCTACCAGAATCTTGTTTTCCTGGCTGAGTTTAGTAGCCAAGTATTTCCTGGGGGGTGACATGGGGGTGGAGTGAGACCTTGACCTCCCACCCACTAACTGGGGCCTGCACTGCCTGTCTGGATCCTCAGTTCCTGAACCTCTATAACAATGCTCCAAGTCACCCCAGAGCACCGTGAACCTAGATACTCTGTACCCTAACCGTTAAGATTTGCATTTCCTGCCCACCCTTCTTCGCAACTTCCACTCCGTGGCTAGCTAAATCCAAATGAGTTCCTCTTCATGGCCGCTGATTTACTGCTAGAGAGCTTTAGGGTTGAGCCCACCAGTCTCATGCCACAGGGAAGCTCTGTCTTTGGCTTCAGACTGTGGCCTCTCCCAGGGACAACTTTGTCTCTCCTCTTTGACTACCACCATAGTGACGGTCTTGCTTGCCTCACTGTCTCCAAGTCTAAGGTGGTAGCAGAAATATTGCACCAGTTTCCTCACTGAGCCTGCGTTCCTAGTCTCACAACTCTGGCCCAATCTGTCCTTAAGTATCCAAGTATTTTATGTCTCCATAGCTGTGACATCCCTAGGGTCTACCATTTTGACCCTTGCCTTGCTGACATCTCTCACTCCGGCCTGGACCCACCCTTTGCCCTGCTCCCTTGAGACATGAGTCTTCTTGGATGCGTTCTTTATTTTCTTCCCAGAATGCTTTAACTCACATTGCCCTCTCTGCTCCAAATGCCCTTCCCATGGATCTCTTGAGATCGCTTAGGAAAGATCTTGCCAAGCATGGAGTGTACACAGACCAGCCTGCCCTCTGGGTCACTCCAGGTATCTCTTTGAGAACTGCTCCAGGCCTTGGTGATGCAAAACCAGACTCTCAACTCCTCTCAAAACAACTTCACTTTTTAATTAACTGGAGTTTTAGAGAAGACTTCTTGGTACCGTATGAGATCTTTCCCCTCTTGGTTCAAGGAGACTTGCTGATTTTTCTTAAAGTTGCTTCTTGGGCTGTTGAGACAAGCATGCCCATAACTTTGGGCTAATACTGATTCTCTTCGCTGTGTGGTGTGGACTGAGCAGATTCTGTGTGGTGTTTGTTTGTTTGTTTGCTTGCTTGCTTTATTTTGTTTTGATAGGTCCAGTCAAAAGGCATCCTGTTTTCCTTTGAACGCCAGTGTTTTATTTCTGGAAGCTCCTTTTCCACTTTCTTCTATTCATCAATGCAGCAAACACGCAGGCCTTGCTGCTAGAGCCGCCACTGTATTTGGATTGGCTATGACTGATAGTAAACAAAGTGACGTGTGGAGGACAATGACCCCTGACGCCATGGAGCTGGTGTCTTGCAGAGCCAGAGAGACAGGGAACAACTAAAACGTACTACAAAGCAATGCACTTGTTGCGTCAGACATTGATAGGCTATGGAGGGATCTAAAACAAGAATGAAGATGAGACGGTCTTGTAAAAGTGACCTAAGAGCTTATTTGAATATGTATCATTTTGAGATTTTATTTTTCAAGTGAGCTTGTACATGTTCATGTATGTGTGTGCATGTTTATGTGTGTGTGTGTGTGTGTGTGTGTGTGTGTGTGTGTGTGAGAGAGAGAGAGAGAGAGAGAGAGAGAGAATATGATGGTCAGAGGACACCCTCTGGTGTAGGTTGGTCCTTGCCTTCTACCTTGTTTGAGAGAAGGTCTCTTATGATTTACGACGGTGACCACTAGACTATCTGGCCCATGAGCTTCCAGAGATCCCACCTCCTCCTCTCAATCTTATAAAAGTTTACAGACACTGACTCTGCACCCAGCTTTATGTGGGTCCTAGAGATCTGGACAGGTCCTCTATTTACACAGCAAGCCCCTTCCTCGCTGAGCTCTGATTGTGACATGCTCTTTATGTAAAAACAAAACAGAAGTTTCTAAGAAGTGTAAAGTCAGTGAGGCAGAGAGTCGCTTCCCCATAATGTCACTGTCTTAGTTAGGGTTTTTCTCCTGTGAACAGACACCATGACTAAGGCAACTCTTACAAGGACAACATTTAATTGGGGCTGGCTTACAGGTTCAGAGGTTCAGTCCCTTATCATCAAGGTGGGAACATGGCAGCATCCAGGCAGACATGGTATAGGAGAAGCTGAGACTTCTACATCTTCATTTGAAGACTTCCTTATAGGATGAGGATCTTAAAGCCCATGCCTACTCCAACAAGGCCACACCCTCTAATAGTGCTACTCCCTGGGCTGAGCATATACAGACCATCATAGTCACTGTCAGGGAATACTTGCCTTGCACACCAAGCTTTGTTCTGCAGATGGTGTTTCTCAACCAAATAATTATTATAAATCAAGCTCCCAAATTGTACAACCTGTTCTGATTTCCAGGTAACCTTCGTATGGTGTTTCTGAAATTCTGTGTCCTTTGGGGATCACATAGCCTCAAATCCATTTAAATCAATGGTGGGACACAAACCAGATGAGGAACCAATCCCTCCTCGATGGCTGCATTTATCAGCTTTGCTGAACTCTGCTTTGTTTACATGAGACTGCGACATGTCCCTAAGTGATTGCAGCCATCTGTCTGAGCCAATTTTTCACCCTTCCCTTTAGCATGTTGCTAGTTTTACTAATCCAGGCAGATCTCTTTTATTTAGCATGTTAATTAGCAGACTATCAGATGCTGCCTGAGATGTGAAAGACAGGATTTCAGAACTGCAGCCTCGGAAGGGTGGCCCCTTCTGTTGGAATGCCAGCTGGCCTGCACGTTCCTGTCTTCCTGTTGGCTGACTATCTCTAAAATGACAGCTTAAAGGAATAGGTACACAGGGACTATCCTACAAATGATACTGCTGGCGCTGTGAGAAAGGTACAAAGCAGTGTAGCAGGGGGCCGGGAAAGAGCACACTTGCAAAGACTTGCAGGCTTTGAAGGAGTGGGAAGATTGTAGGCCTGAAGAGCAGCGATGAGCCGCAGTTAGAACTGCAGGAGCGTGCTTGGCCTTGATCTAAACAAACATCAAGGAGGCTGGCATAGCCAGAGACCAGTCAGAGCCCAGGGGAGGCAGTAGAGGCACAAGGTGCCAGAGAGGGGATGGGGTCAGATCATGTCTACATTATAAGATGCGGACGATTAGAGAGTTTTACAGAGAAGAGGGGATATGAAATGGTTCCCCTAGAGTCAAACAAGCTGAGCATCCTGGGAGATGCGTAGACCACGTAGAAAACCATCACAGTACTTCAGGCGAGATCGACTGGATTCTGTAGACTCACAGAAGGTGTAATGAAACAGGATGATGGGTTGGGTAGCGTGGGAGAGAAAGAAAGAACTCAGTTTTTCTAATAGGTCTGGGCTGTGCAATCTGAGGGTTGAGTTACAATTGCAAATTACTGATCATCTGACGGAGGAGCAGTGGGTGAGGAGCAGCCTTCTGGAAGGCAGGAGTTGCAGAGTGAGGAGCATAGAGCTGCTCGCAGAGCCTTTAGCTTGAGAGCAGAAAGGAGGAAGCATCCACTATGAGTGTGTGGCTATCCAGTGAAGAGCCAGCTCCAGCATGCAGCCTTGCTCTGTAAAAGGAAGCCAAGATAACAGAGTAATAGAGAAAAAACAGGCCTCAGGCCTGGCTCCAAGGTTCTGCCTTTCAAAGGTCAGGAAGATAAGCAGGAACAAACAGAAGAGAGACCACCTGAGAGGACCGGCAGCGCAAAGGCCCAATTGCTGCATCTAACTCCAAAGTCCTGGTGCCCGTGGTGGGATGGAGTCCAGGCTAACAGTAGGTTGGAGCGAGTTCGAGACTGCCAGTAAAGGATGATAAACCACTCAGATCAGTATTGCTCAAGAGCAAGAGGAAAATGAGAGAGAGAGAAGAGTCTCTGAGTGACCAATTTTAGTAAGTGAAGTCTATATTATACTATATACTTTATACTGTACTATATATACTTACAAATCTTCCAATCCCTATACCCACTCGCTATATATACTATATTATATGGTATTGTACTATATTAGATCACTGTGTGGTGATCTAATCATGTGCTGGACGGGCGGGTGGCACAGAGACAAGGCTGGAGCCATGATTCCACCCACGAAGGGCTCCAAACAAACAAAACCTCCTACAAACAACAGTCCGGGTTACAAGTATTGTAATAAAGAACAATGCCAAGCTCTGTGTGAGCATGAAGAGACAGAGGCAGAACCTGAAGGAGTCCAGGGAAGCGGCCAATGACTTGGTTGTGAGAAAGACTGGGGGTGGGAGCCTGGTGGTCAGGGAGGTTTTTCCAGACAGACGAGAGTGCCAATGTACCAGATTCAGGATGCCTGGGCTGCGTAGGGACAGTAGTCAGAACTGAGTCTGTCAATGCTGACTGCATTAGTAACAGCCTTATGTGGAATTTAACTTTTAAAAAAGCATATTATGGCCGGGCAGTGGTGGTGCATGCCTTTAATCCCAGCACTTGGGAGGCAGAGGCAGGTGGATTTCTGAGTTCAAGGCCAACCTGGTCTACAGAACGAGTACCAGGACAGCCAGGACTACACAGAGAAACCCTGTCTCTAAAAACAAATCAAAACAAAACAAAACATGTATTATGTATACAGTGTTCTGTCTACGTATATGCCTGCACACGAGAAAAGGGGGCCAGATCCCATTACAGATGGTTGTGAGCCACCATGTGCTTGCTGAGAATTGAAGTCAGGACCTCTGAAACAGCAGCCAGGACTCTTAACCTCTGAGACATCTCTCCAGCCTTGGAATTTAACTTTTTTAAATGAGAAAGACTAGGTATCTCTAAAATATATAATTAGTTATTAAGATGGATAAATAGAGAAGTGCCTAATATGCACAATAACCTGAGTTTAATATCCAATATTAAAAAAGCTATTAAGTAAAAAAGTATGTATATATACACATTTATATATGACACTATATATAAAATAATGTATAAAATATAATAATACATATATTATAAATTATGATGTATGATATGCTTAGAAATGTGTATATATTGTGGAATGGCTATCAAATGCGTATTAATATCGATCTGCATTACCTCTAAAGCTCATCAATCTCTAATATGTAATGGGAAGTTTTAAAAATCTTTGCTCAACAGTGTCGGGGTGGAGAGATTGGCTCAGCAGTTAAGAGGACATGAATTGTTCTTCCAAAGGATGCAAGCCTGGTTCCTAGCATCCACACCGAGTAGGTCCTATCACTTCAACTCCAGGAGACCCCCCACTCCATTTCCCACCTCTGAGAGTATCCAGCGTATACACCATATACTTACACAGACACATACGTGTGAATTAAAGAAACTATTCCAAGGACGCATCGTTATGACCTCTAGTGATGTGATATATATATATAGGTCATATATATATACATATATATATATATGTATGTATATATGACCTGCTCTTATTTCACCGCCTCTCCCTCCCAGCCTCTGGCAACACCTGCTCTCTCTCTGCTTCCAGGAGGTCCACAGTTTTCTGTTCCACATTCAAGTCTTGTGAAACAGTCTTGAACTTTGAGACAGCAGATTTCATTTGTGTTTCAGAAACTGTTTCAAAGCTCTTGGACATAGGGATTGGAGGACGCTTGCCATGGTGTACTGGAGAAACAGAAGAACACGGATCAGGGCAGGGGAGGCTGGTGAGAAAAGGTTCGAGATGAGTGGGTCACAGGACTCTAACTGTTTGGGACAAAGACCGGAAAGGAGCAAGTATGGAGGACTTGTAAGTTTCTGGCTTGAACAGGAGAGATGGGTTGATAAACCTACTCATGCCTATAACATTTGATATGTAACAAGCCTCTTGGTTGTTTGCACTTAAGTAGAAAAAGTTTACAAGGACTGAGAGCTGGTGGCTAACCAGTGTGACTGGTGATGTGGGAAGACTCACACAGAGCTGGACCACATTGCTCTGGAGCAAAGGTGATGGGAGCCAACACTGAGGGCAGAGAACCACTACAGCAAGTGACTGTGTGCTTTAGACAAGAATGAGCATGAGAGCTGAAGAGTCGACTCAGGGTTAAAAGCACTCACTGCTCTTGCAGGTGACCCAGGTTCAGTTCCCAGCACCCACCTGGGAGCCTGCAACCATCAGTAACCCCAGTCCCACGGAACCCGATGCCCTCTTCTGATCTCCGAGGGCCCCAGGAGCTCATGTAGTACACTTACATACATGCAACCTGTGTGTCAACTTGACACAGGCTGGAGTTATCACAGAGAAAGGAGCCTCCCTTGAGGAGATGCCTCCATGAGATCCAGCTGTAAGACATTTTCTTAATTAGTGATCAAGGAGGGAGGGCCCCTTGTGGTTAGTACTATCCCTGGGCTGGTAGTCCTGGGTTCTATAAGAAAGCAAGCTGAGCAAGCCAGGGGAAGCAAGCCAGTAAGAAACATCCCCCCATGGCCTCTGCATCAGCTCCTGCTTCCTGACCTGCTTGAGTTCCAGTCCTGACTTCCTTTGGTGATGAACAGCAATGTGGAAAGTATGAGCTGAATAAACCCTTTCCTCCCCAACTTGCTTCTTGATCATGATGTTTGTGCAGGAATAGAACCCTGACTAAGACACAGGCAAACCGTTGATACACATAAAATAATAAAACAAATCTAAAAAATGTAAGACTATTATGAGAATCTGGAGAAGAGAGGAACCAAGGTGACCTCACAGAGGTTAAAATTCGGGCAGGGGGAAGATAATGACCAACATCTATCATGCATCTGTCCTGTGTGAGATTTTCTAAGTGCACAATGGTCCACGAGGTCTTCACAGTGGACCTAGGAAAGTAGTCTGACAGATGAGGACAGTGGGGTACTGTCTTAGTCGGGGTTTCTGTTGCTGTGATAAAACATCATGACTAAAGCAACTTGGGGAGGAAAAGATTTATTTGGCTTATACTTTGGTATCACCGTTCACCGTTCATTGTCAAAGGAAGTCAGGACAGGCACTCAAACAGGCCAGGAACCTGGAGGCAGGAGCTGATGCAGAGGCCATGGAGGGATGCTGCTTACTGGCTTGCTCCCCATGGCTTGCTCAGTCTGCTTTCATATAGAACCCAGGACCACCAGCCCGGGGATGGCACCAACAACAACGAGCTGAGCCCTCTCCCATCAATCACTAATTAAGAAAAGATCCTATAGCTGGATCTTATGGGCATGTTCTTACCTGAGGTGCCTACTACCATCATCTCTGATGACTCTAGCTTGTGTCAAGTAACATGAAACTACCCAGGACAGGTATCCAGAGCTTAAGTCACCTCCCCAGATTCCCTGGTAGCAACTGGTAGCAGGCCAAGGATTGTGACTTGGGTGGGTTGGCTCTGGGACCTCCTCTTGCTCCTCCCCCCATGGCACTCACTGGCATTGTGGGCCAAGGGTACCTGGGGTAATCAGGAGCCACAGGTTGATGCTTATGTATGATGAGTTGCTGTCACTGGCCTGGAGAAACTGTGCAGGACAAAGCAGAAGGCAAGCTTTGACAAGCTGTTGGGAGATCCACCTTAATAGCCATGTCTCTATCCATGTGCAGAGACAGCTCTTATTAGGGAGAACTCCTTCTCCATCATGGAAGCCATGGGGAACAACAGAGGAGAAGGAAGTTGCTAGGCTGCAAGGAGGTCCAGAGTTCCCCAGTGGGATTTTAGGGAGTGGGGAAGAGAGGTAATTCTTGGCAGGAAGCTTAGCCAACCAGACTCCTTCAAAGGAGGCCTTCAGGGAATTGCAGCAACTCCAGACCAAGGTTAGCCTGGCTGGAGAGGGGAGGTCCCTGTTCACCTCTGAGTTACAAAGAGCTTTGTTTTCCTCAGCTCAACGAAGAAAGCTTCTCTCCAGAGCCTGTCCCCTCTCTCCTTTTTGTCATATTCTCTGGAGTCAACAATGGAAGAAAAGAGGTCTGCTAGTAACAAGTGTGGGAGAAGATGCTGTGCAGCCCTAGGCCTTAGACATCCCTACCACCCCCTGCCCCCTCATTCCCTACCCCTGCTACCCCACCCACTGTCTGTTATATAACCAAGCTCCTTCAGCACTTCTCAGCCAGGGCTCATGTGTATCTGCTGCAAGCAGCTGCCTAGAGGGTCTACCGGACATGCCCTAGCCTCATCAGATCCAGGTAGAGGGCTCCTGACTCATCCGCAGCCTGGATCACAGCAAAGGAGCTGGCCAGATGCCCAGTCACCTGTCTGCCTCTAGTGACCCTGTGGACTGAGGGTCCTCTCTGCCCCTTTGCACACCTAGACCCAGACATAACAGAGAGAGGATCCTAAGCTGGTTTTTCTTTTCTCCTCTCCCCTCCCCTCCCCTCCCCCCTCCCCTCCCCTCCCCTCCCCCCTTCCCTCCCCTCCCCTTCCTCTCTCTCTCTCTCTCTCTCTCTCTCTCTCTCTCTCTCTCTCTCTCTTTCTTTCTTTTTTTTCTTAACAACAAAATACAAAGCAGTGGTATTATCCATTCATGCCACACATTCCCTGTGACTCCCAAGTGGGTCAGGCACTGCTCTGGGCAGTGGATACATAACTGTAAACAAAGGAAACAAGAAACCCTGGGCTGGGGAAGTTCTAGCAGATAGATGTGTGATCTTAACCAGATTCTTAGAGTTCTGTGTCACGGGAAAATGGAGTATAAATTACCCAGTGTGCTATGAATACCCCCTCTGCCTCCTCCCAGACCTACTTTACTTCACCCGCCCCTGGACTTCATCCCTGTGAGACGAAGTAATGGATTACAGGGTCAGCCAAGAGCAGATCCTGGTCTGTGGGTCTTTTCAGCCTGGATAGGTACCCATCACACAAACAAGGACTGGTGGGCACTTGAACTTCATCAGGCTTTTTGCCTGCCTGGCACTCTTCCTTTTGGCCCATAGTACTGTGACTATCTAGCAAGGGAATCCCCCAGGCTTGGTAGGATTGTCAATCAAGGTGCCTGGCTTCAGTAGATGCAACAACTCTCAGGCCAGACTACCAAAAACGTTTTATGGGCACGTGGACAACCTGTGCAAGCTTGTCCCTTCTTCTAGACCACGGAAGGTTCTAGAAGTAAGCAACACTCTTCAGTGAGTCAGAAAGCGGGAGAAGAGTCAGGAAGTGGGGAGAAAAACAGACCTTTACAACAAACCAGTCTCCAGGATAATGCTGCCATTTCAAGAAAGAGGTTACCTTTTACCCCTGTAACGGTCACTCATGTTGTGTCTGGGATGCCTTCTTCCTCAAAGGCAGCAGACAGTCTAGGAGGTCTGCCTCATCTGCCTTTAGCTCTGACTCTTGGGCTGCAGCAGTCATTATTCTCAGGGGGAAATAAGCACCGCCCTTCCACAGGTTCAAGTCTGGTTAAGACAGCCATGTAGCACAAATTTCTTAAAGGAACATAAGCTTCCTAGTTAGGGTTTCTATTGCTGTGATAAAACACCATGACCCAAAGCAACTTGGCGAGGAAAGGGTTTATTTCGCCTTAGAAGCCTCAGGTCACTCTCTCCATCACTGAAGAAAGTCAGTGCAGAAACTCAGAGGCCAGAGATGAAGCAGAAGCCATGGAGGGTGTTGCTTACTGACTTGCTCCTCCTGGCTCCTTCAGCCTGCTTCCTTGGGACCTAGGACCACGTACCCAGAGACAGCACCAATCCCGGTGAGCTGGGCCCTCCCCTACCAATCGTTACTCAAGAACATTCCCAACAGTCTTGCCCACAGACCAATCCAATGGAGGGATTTTCTCAGCCATGCTTCTCTCTTGACCTAGATATGTCGAGGTTTGTGTCGAGTAAATGAAAACCAACCACCACACCGGACTCACATGAAAGACAGAGGTCGGGACCTCTGACTTCCAGTGAATGTAGGATTTCGTCATTCTGTTTCTATTTCACCAATCTTGACTTTGAAATCTGGTTTGAATATGAAATATTTCAAAGGACACTTAAAAGTACAGAAATAGTAAACCAACAATAAATGTGTACATACCCCAAACTGTCAGTACCCAGTTTCTTCCTGAGTTCTAGCGAGAAATGAAAATCTAGACAGGTTTGTGGTTCAAATTATTCATTGAGGTGTAATTTACATATAATAAAATGGGCAGATTCTTAGGGATTGGCTCTAATGCTTTGAATTTATCCAGCCCCCAAAACTGGGAATCTGTGTGTCCAAACGCTGAAGGTCCTTGTTCCTAGTTGGTTTTGATCAATCAATAAAGAACCAATGGCCAATGACTGAGCAGGTTGACCAAGGCGAGACCTTGAGATTTGCTGGGCTAGGAACTGGGAGAAGGAAGAAAGAATCTCCAAGACCTGAAGGGAAAGGATTAGATTTCGAGCTGCAGAAGGAAAATCGTTCGAAATGTAGATAAGAGGGAATGCAGCCCGCAGAAGGACTGCCCAGAGCATCCTGGGCAGCAAAGACTGGGGAGGGGGACCACCCAGAAGGAGCCAGGACAACAAAGATGAACTATTGGATTAGAGAATGTTAAGCCAGGACTATGGGAGGGAAATGTGGGCTAGCCATGGAGAAAATTGGAACTGCCCAACCTTTGAGCTAGTCAAGGCATTTAAAACTAACTGGGGTGTGTGTGTGTGTGTGTGTGTGTGTGTGTGTGTGTGTGTGTGTGTTCATCTTTCACTAGCAAATCCAGAGGGCTCTGGCGGGTGAATGGGAGTGCCACCTGCTGGGAGCACAAAGCGATATATCTCAACTCTCCAGTACAGCAGATTTTAAGCACACAGTGTAGTAAGCTTTGATAACTGTATGTGTCTGTTCAATTAGCATCCCTGACAAAACACAGGATCTGTGCATCTTTTTTTCAAGACAGGGTTTCTCTGTATAGAACTCACTTTGCAGACCAGGCTGGCCTTGAACTCATAAATCCGCCTACCTCTGCCTCCCGGAGTGCTGGGATTAAAGGCGTGCACCACCTCGCCCCGCTTGATCCGTGCATCTTTCCCAGTCAATACCTCAATGGCCTGAGTGAGCCATTGTCCCAATTCCTGACACTAAAGTTTAGTTTTTCCTGTTTGAGTTCTGTATATAAATAGAATCACGTAGAATGGACTCGTTTTGTTATAAACCATGGTAATTCATCCTTCTTTACTTCTGAATCATATTCCATTGAGTGAGCATACCACAAGTTATCTATTTACCCAGAACCTGGCCTTTGGCTGACATACTTTACCAAGATCTAAGATATCATGTGTTCACAAGAAGTACCATACTTATTGGAGCTCTTTTCATGGTAGTTCTCAGCCCAGACAAGCTCAGGTAAGTAGTTGTCTCAGTCAGGAGCTGATGCAGAGGCCATGGAGGGGTGCTGCTTACTAGCTTGCTCCCCATGGCTTGCTCAACCTGCTTTTTTTACAGAACCCAGGACCAACCATTAACCCATGAGTGGCATCACCCACAATGTCTGGGCCCTCCCTTATCAATCACTAATCAAGAAAATTCCCTACAACCTGATAACTGGCTCTTAGGGAGGTAGTTTATAACTGGCTCTTACGGAGGTAGTTTGACAATTGGGGTCTCCTTCTTTCAGACGACTCTCCCCTGAGTCAAGTTAACAAAACTAGGCAGCATAGTACTCTATAGAACACATTCTCTACTAGACCCCAAGGGTCTGAGGCCCACTCCACTGGCTGGCATACTTTCACCATGTTTCTAGGTCATCAGCATGTTTGTTGAATGGATGAAGGTCAGAAGGCAGAGGATCCTGCATTCCCCAAGCCTAGTTTAAAGGCTGGAGCTAGGAATCTACTCTAGTCAAATGGCTAAGAATAAGGCAAGGTATGGGTAGGGAGAATGTAAACACTTATTCAGCTTATAACGCCCATCAATAATGGTCCTGAACATGTTAAGCATCAAAATGTGTGTAAATGAATGAAAAGATTCAACAAGCTGCCCAGAACTGAAATCCTTGGAGACTCTTGCATCTACATCAGCCTTGGTTCCTAGAAAGTCAGAGAAAGACAGATCTAGAGGTGTCTCAGACACCAAGGCAGAGGCTAAATGTTTAAGGTGAAGAATAAAATAGATTCTCTCTTGCTTTCTCGTCTAGACTAGGGCTTCTTTCTTGTAGGCCTTTGAACGGATTGACCCAGCAGGCATAGCACTCCTCCCGTTAGAATCAGCACATTCACCGGAGAGCCCCTCAGACGGGTGGCCTTTCAGTATGCTTCAGACCAACTCCTCGAAAGCTTACTTATCAATCAAAGACAGATGGTGCACTGATTTCCAGTCATTCCAGCTGGGGGTTCTGGTAATTCTGCTGCTCAGGGCTTCAGATAGGAAGTTTACTCTGCAAGAGGAAGTACTTAGCATATGCAAGGCTGGGGGACTTGTCTCGAGCATGGGGTGGGGGGCAGGAAGGAAGAGGGAAGGAAGGAAGAAAAGAAGGGAGGAAGGGAAGAAAGAAAGGGAGGGGAGGAGGAAGAAAGAAGGGAAGGGAGGGAGGGAGAAAGGACGGAAGGAAGGAAGGAAGGAAGGAAGGAAGGAAGGAAGGAAGGAAGGAAGGAAGGAAGGAAGGAAAGAAGGAAGGAAGGAAGGAAGGAAGAAGAGAGAGAGGGAGGGAGGGAGGGAGGGAGGGACAGAGAAAGAAGAAGGAGGAGAAAGGAGGAAGGAAAGAAGGAAGGCAGGCAGGGAGCGGGGAGGAGGGAGGAAAAGTGACGTGGCTTTGTTTCAATATGTTTGTTTCAATGTAAAAGAACATATGTAATATGTTTTGTTTGAAAAGCCCAAGTCCTTCTAAGAAGTAAGAGATGGGGCAGCTTAACAGGTATCCAAACCTCAGTGAGCTGCTGACCAAAGGTCGCCCAGCTTAGGACCCAGATATGTTTTCCCAGCTCGGCTGGAGCTCCTGGGCAGTGCCATTTTCAGTAAGAAGTGGGTATCTGGAAAAGGACACTAAGATCCCAAACCACTCCACTTGCCTGGTGCTTACTGGGCCTCAGGGAACTTGTTTCCCTATCTCTGTCATGAGAAGGCTGGACCCGATGGCCTCTGTGACTAACTGTTCTGAAGTTGGCCGGTTCTAGGCATGGCTGTCTGGAGACCACAGCTCTCAGCACTGTAGACCTCGCTCTAGGCTCCTGTGTCTCAAACATGGAGAAAGATGTTTTTAAAGACTGCAACTCAAAGTTCTTCTCCATTGAGGCATTTTCTGTTTCTTTTTTTGGGGGGTCCAACTCAGAAATGCTTCTTGTAGTCAGCGTGTCACGATGGATAAGGAAAACTCCTGGAATCTTTCTCTGTGTCCTCGAACTCAGAAATCCGCCTGCCTCTGCCTCCCAAGTGCTGGGATTAAAGGCGTGCGCCACCACGCCCGGCTGGGTTTTGTCCTTGTTGATGATGCTCTGGGGGAAGGCCTGGGACCCTCGGAGGATAGTGGAGATGGGGTATTTGTGTCCTCTCAGGTCAGGAGCCTTTGTTGGTGCTGTCTGGTGGCTTGAGAAAGGTACAGCTGAGAGTCTCAGCACAGGGAAGAAAGGGTTCCCAGGCCGAGAACACCCACACGAAGGACAGCTGGCCTTTTTCCCGCAAAGCACACAGAGAAAGCTAAGTTTGTGGTGGTTTACCCTCCCTTCATTTTATGGCCCTATGCCGAATTTCATATGTCTAAGTACACACATCAAGTCAAACACTGTTTCTTTCCTGTTATGTACTTAGCCTGACCTTTACAGAGCTTCAGGCAGGAGGAGGCTTCTTAAGGCCTCCCTTCCTGGAAGACTGTTAAGATTAAGGCTTCTTGTTGTTGACTGACACCACAGGGGGCCTGGAGTCTTTTCCTCTCTATGCTTAATCTCTTCTCTCATGGGGCGGCTGGGCTGTGGACTGAGTAGAGAAGAGCTGGCCCCAAATCCTGCCCTTACTTCCAGCAGCTCTGTGACTTTTGCGGATACACCTAATCTAGTCTCTTCACTCAGTAGACCGGTGAGGGGAGGGGGGCACAGGGGAATAGAGGAGTGTGGTGGGGGATCGCTTGACAGCTGTATGCTGAGGTTCCTTCCCCAAAGCTCAACTTCCAGGGTTGGTGAGTCTACAGCCAAGGCTTGTTAGATTCTGTCAATAGTTCCTTCTTACCTGCAAAGTATACAAAGCAGCCACGCACAGTACAATGTTTGCCGGATTGTTTTGTATGATAGGGACCTCGAAAAGAGCGTTTCCTTGAATGTTTCTTCTGGTAAGGCCCACTGGGAAATGGGAAGACAGAGGACTGACCCATGGTGATGGCCTCTGACATGAGGCTCCTGTGGTGTCTGTCCTTGGAGTGAACCAGTTCAACTAGACACAGAGGACAGTTTACAAATCTAATGTGTGGACGGGTACTAGAGTCTGCATATTTCTAACCAATGACCGAGTTTGGAAATAAATCATCTATTCATTCCCCTAGCCAAAAAAAATATTTCTAGCATCTCTCTGCTAATGAATAAGCTCTTCAGGGTGGATTTGCACGCTGTCATCTAAATGCTAAGTGCTCCTGGCTGCCAGAGGGGGGTGGCTCCTGACTCATCCCCTAATTAACTTCTCCTAACCAACCCCAGCAGTTAGATTAGAGTGATGTTGTCCCAAGCTGCTTTTAAGGAAGTATTGTTAAAGTAAATCACTGCCAAAATTGTGCAGCAGTGGCCAAGGGTACATTGCCTCAGCTCTGATTTCTCTTCCGTAAAATGGTGATATTACCCTATGAAGGTGTGTTGTGAAGATTTAAGGAGAAAATATGTGGATACACACACACACACACACACACACCCATACACATATAACAGAACTATTTAAGGTGCACAGCCTTTATACCTTGGTTCCTGTGCACTGTTCTCTTAGGATGGGCGTGCAAAGGAGACACAATGGCAGAGATAAGGAAAGCTGATCAATGGGATGAAAGACTGTCGGAAACCAGGAAGTCTGAAGTCGAAAGGGAGGTAGAGTTACACACCCCAGCCTCCTTCTAGAAGGGGGAGAGGGGGTTCCTTGCAGAATTTAGCAGTACAACAATAAGAGGAAAATTGGCAAAAGGAAAGACGGAGAGCATTTTAAAAGTGGTCGTGTGAGTGTGTGTGACTGTGAGTGGGTGAGAGTGTGAGTATGAGTAAGTGTATAAGTGTGAGTATGGGTGTGTCTGCGTGTAAGTATGAGTGTGTGGAGGGGAGGCAGGAACCAATGTTGGATGTCCTGTTCTGTTAGCTTTTCCACCTAACTTTTTGAGTCAGATCCCTCAAACAACTTGGAGTGAACAAATTCAACTGGACCCATGTCACAGCCTGGCTAATGAGCTCTGGAGATCAGTTTGTCACCTCCCCATACACTCAGTGCTGGAGTTACATATGTGTATGCTCACCCTGGTTTTTAACATGGGTGCTGGGGGTCTGAATTCAGATCTGTATGTTTCTGCAACAAACATGGTACCTACAGAGGCATCTCCCTAGCACATGGAATATTTTTTAAATGTTTTCCTCAGTGGCTACCCCTCCACTGTGTGTGTGTGTGTGTGTGTGTGTGTGTGTGTGTGTGTGTGTGTGTGTGTGTAACTCAGAGCCCTGCCAGAGCCTTACAAATACAGAGGTGGATGTTAGCAGCCAATCATTGGACTGAGCTTGGGGTTCCCAATAGAAGAGTTAGAAAAAGGACTGAAGGTGTTGAAGGGGTTTGCAACCCATAGAAAGAACAACAATATTAACCAACCAGACCTCCCAGAGCTCCTAGGGACTAAGCCATCAACAAAGGAGTACACATGGCTCCAGCTATATGTGTAGCAGAGGATGGCCTTGTCATGCATCAATGGAAGGAGAGGTCCTTGGTCCTCTGAAGGCTCAATGCTGCAGTGTAGGGGAATTGAGGGCGGGTAGGTGGGAGTGGGTGGGTGGAGGAACACCCTCATAGAAGCAGGGGGAGGGAGGATGGGATAGGATTTTCCTGGAAGGGGGCGGGGACTGGGAAAGAGGATAACATTTGAAATGTAAATAAAGAAAATATCCAATAGAAGAGAAAATGAAAAAAGAAAAGAAGAGTTAGAAGACTCCAAATTAGATATGATAAAAAGCCCAGCTTAGGAAAAAAAAGGAAGTAGTGGGTTTTTTAAATATGGTATAGGAAACAGGAAGTGGACATGGCATGGAAGGAAACTGGGAGCAAACTGGAAATTTCCTTCCGGAGCTGGCTTCCCTTTCCTCTGTTCCCAGTGACATGAAGAGATAAAGACTTCTATGTGTTTTGTTTATTTGTGGTTTTCCTCCTTCCCCCTCCCTCCCTTCCCTTCTTCCTTCCTCCCTTTCTTTCTTTTTCTTTTGAGACAGGTCTGAGGTGAGCCTGGTCTGGAACTCATTATGTAGCCTAGGCTTGCCCTGAACTCATGGAACTCCTCATGCCTCACACTCTTGTCTGTTGGGATTCCATGTGTGAGACCACCATTCATTGCTCTTGGGAGCCTCCTCTTAGGGTATCTCTGAGACATGCTGTGTTAAATAGCACCTTGTCACTACTAAAATCTTGATGCCGTTGCATGTGCGATCAGGCAAGCTGGGTCTGTCTACCCATCATCTCCAAGATTCTGGCCAGGCCTGGGTGCACCTGCACTTGTGTGCTGCATTTCTAGAAGAAGAATCTTATGTGCTGCAGAAAGGTTTGGGGAAATTCCTTGTCTCTGTTTCAGTTTCCATATAATCTCATAGTTGCAATGGGCCCTTCCCTAGGCAGGGAATCCTGGATTACATTAGTGAGGATAGAGATCTGAGTACACAAACACACGTGTGTTTATTGCACTCTTCTTGTGACTGTGGACATCATGTGACTGCCTGCTTCAAGCCCCAGCCACCCTGATTTCCCTACAACCATAGATAGATTGTAACCTGCAATTATGTGGAGATAAAGCTCTTCTCCTTTAAGGTGCTTTTGTTACAGTGTTTTATAAGGGCAATAGGAAAAGGAACAAAGTTATATGAAAACTGGAGCTTTGGGGATGGTCTCTATGATCTCACTGCCATGAACCCATAGGCACCGCTGGCTTCTCTAACCACTACATTGATCTCCTTAGGAGAGAGCACTTGAGTGAGACTCTGCATGGCCCTAACCTCAGTGATGTGTGGTTGAACTTCTGGCATCCTTGCTAGGACCACACCAATGCTAGCTGTTGGCCTGTACTCTCCAGGACTTCTTGGATCTCCACCAGTGCCATCCTCCCATCCTGCCACAGCTGATGGGCATTCACAAACGTGGGTCCAGCCAGCAAGTTCCCGAAGCATCCTCAGTGGAGAGGATTCTCAAGTGGAGGAGCCCCACAACAGCGATTCTGCCCAAACAACTGTTCCCTGCTCCAGATGTCTGTTTAACTTTGACATTAGGGTGATATTCTAAGGTGTGTTTGAGTGAATAAACAGAGCATAAGACGAAGACAGATCTGGTGTAGACATCCCATAGGCGATGCTTTCCAAAATTGGTAAGATGGTTTAGCAGGGGTCAGGGCCAATGGTCAAACCCAAAACTTGAGCTCAGATACTGGAAGAAAATGATTGACTCCTGAAAGTTGTCCTTTCAGGATATATGTAAATATCAGGGCTTGCTCTCACATGCACACACACACACACACAAATAAGCTTTAAAAAATTGTAAACTAAAGCATCAACTGCTGGATGCTAAAATAATCCAAGACACACTGAAATTTATCTTTTAACATTTCATAGCTCCAGGGCCCAAATGGCATAGTTAGAGAGATACACAGTAAGCCATTTTACCTTGAAATGAAGTGTGTTTGTCACTTTATTAAAGGCTTCTCTGGGCTTGATTAGATTTGCCTGATGGTTTCTGCTCCCTGCCCAGCTCTGCCAGCACTGCCAGCACGAAAGCCTGGGGCTGTTTGCGTTCTCTGTCTTCTCTGAGGTTGAACCATGAGGTCTGGTCAGGTTACCTTAGAGAGCTCATTACCCTTAACAGCTGCAGAAACGAAACACATATGTCCTTCTCTGTCCCCTTCCTCAGAGTCTGCTGAGAAGTCTCTGGGAAGAAGAACCCAGGCTTAAAATCTACTGAGGGCTGTTACTGGATCTTCCAGAACCCCCTTTTTGTTTTTAATTATTGCTTTTTATTTCTTTTTACAATTTCACGCATGTATACAATGTATAGTGAACATATCGATCCTGTTTGTTTGTTTGTTTGTTTGTTTGTTTGTTTGTTATTTAAGCCTTCTACCAGCTAAAAGATGGAAGACCAGTGTAGTAACCATGATTCAGAGAAGAGCAGCTTCAGGCCCCAGACGCTTGGCTGGTCCAGTGCAGAGTGATGGTTCCAACTGGTGCTGAGGCTCCCGTTGCCTGGGTGAAGGTCCTGGTTCCTTCTCCTCATCTTCACGGCCACTTGGGAGCAGATTCATGAGAGGGTTGTGGAAGACAGTGTGGTGGTGATCATCTCTCCCAGGGAAAGGGCTTGGTCTGATGTGGAGATGGGGGCTCAGTGACCAACTAGGCTTTCTCCTACTCTCTGTGGTATGACTTCAGGAAAACACTGAACATGCTCACCTTGCCAGTGAAGTAGTTGAGAGTCTTTTATAAATGAACTGAAAAGAAGGCACATCGGGTTAGCTGGCCCAGTCTTGGCCCATTACCCATTTCTAATCCTCTGCAGTCCCTATAGACAGTTTTCTTTTCAACCTTTCTTCCAACGTCTAATCCTTATTTCCTTGTGCAGCTCTCCGGCAACTGCTATATGTTTGTGTTTCAAAGTCCAGTATATTGACTGTCAGATGGAGAAGGGATATCTAGAATATGCGAAAGACTTTTTTAAAAAAAGAAACAAAACAACTGAACATCAAGAAAAGAAACACTCTAATCTAGAAAATGGCCACAGATCTGAGCAGAGAATGCGGGCCAGAAAACATCTTCCTTCAATTGTGTTAGACGTCTACAGTCATGAGCGAAGTACAAATTAAAGCTACTCTGAGATGCTACCTCTCTCGGTCAGAATGGCTTCTATCAAGAAAATACATGAGAGAAAACGCAAGAGAAAATGTGGGGAAGGAGAACCCTCATTGCCTGTTGGCAAACAGGCAACCTGGGTACAACCTCTATGGAGATTTTCTGAAACACTGAAAATAGAATTCCATATGACCCAACTATGCCACTCCAAGGGTGTACCTAAATGACTCCATACCCCATATCAGGGAGACTTGTACTGAATGTGAAAGACCCACAACGTGAGGACTCCCTCACGTTCTGACTCAGGAGAGGCGACACCCCAAAATCACCCACAAGAAACGATCTTGCTGCAACTGCAAGAGGATTTTTATTCGAGAGCGTTCTCAGGCCCATGGTCATACACCACGCAGGGGTAGAGGACCATGGCGCCCTGAGTAGCTGAGTAAGGGGGTATTTAAAGGAAGAAACCACAATTCATGGAGGTGGGGAGGGTGTTGTTGGAAAATACCAAAAATACCAGTTAAGAGTCACAAGGAAGTATAAAGTCACAAGTGTCAGGTTATCTCTCAAGACAGTTTCTAAGAGCCCCTAACAATCTAAGAGCCCCTAAAGATAGCACATTTGCATTGCAGGTTCCAGTAATGGTCAGGGTGCCATTCTTTGAATTGAACCCAGGAAGCGGGTAGGTGGAGGAATGTCGCTATCTGTTTTATGACCAGTACCTGGAGCACTAAGCCACAAAGGCTACACTCCCAAGCCTGGGCCCAAAAGCCTCGAATTTTGTTTTTACTTTGCTATACTTTTTTAATACTTCTTCAAATGAAAGTATCTTTCTGGGGGATGCTACATTCCTGTTTAATCCTTATTAACTACAGGGGGTTTCTACCCCACTATTGCTTGTATCGTTCCTGAGTAAATGACGCTGTAATGTATTAATCAGGTGTGTGCACTCTGCAGGGTAGGTTCTGAGATACTTTAACCCTTCCACCTGTTAAAACCCACACAAACACTAATCAGTTGCCAGTCTAGTGTTTCCCTAGGCTGCCTCTGCTCCATCAGCCGGTCCTTGGGGTGAGCTGCTCTTGGCCACGCGCTCCCATTGGATGGTGACCTCTTCTCTCTGCCTTCTTTCTCCTTCTCCCTTGTGGACTGCCTCGAGACCCTTCACTTGATTCCAAGTCCCGCCTCCTATCCTTTCTACCCAGTCATTAGCCCTAGCCATTTATTGGCCAATCAGGAATTAATAGGGAACATTCTTGACAGTACATTGGTTAATACAGCATCCCCATATCGAGTTACAGTCTGGTCTGAGGTACAGTGCTCAGCTTCTGAATACACACGCAGAAGATGAACCCCACCAGACCTGCACACCATGCTCATTGCCACTCTGCTCCCAGTATCTAACAACACAAAGCAACCTAAGATGCCCATCAACTGATGAGTGGGTAATTAAAATGTGGAACATTTCTATTTGGCACTAAAGAAAAAGAATTAGAAAACGTATAGAAAAATGGATGGACTGGGAAAACTGACACTGCATGAAGTAACCAAGAAAGAAGGTCTCATGCTCTCTCACATGTGGAGTGGAACTTTGGACCTTTAGATTTCTGGGTTGGAATGAGTGTCTGTAGGAGCCAGAAGCAAGGAAGGAACCGTGATCTGGACAGTGGTGGCACACACTTTAATCCCAGCACTTGGAAAGCAGAGACAGGCGGATCTTATGTGGTCTGCAGAGCTAGTTCCACAACAGTCAGGGCTATTCAGAGAAACTCTGTCTAGAAAAACAAAAAACCAAAACAAAACAGCAAAAAGAAGAAGAAAAGAAGAAGGGAGACATGAGTTTTTGGGGTGATGGGAGGGAGGAATTGAGGGTAGGGATAGTAAAACCCATATAAGGTAAAAGGTCAAATGGGGATGGGGAGAGGATGAAGGCAAGGGCAGAGGGTGGGGGAGGGTGAGCCAAAGTTTAGGACTAGGAAAAAGCCTGTATACAAACCTATAAAGTTATGTGACCAATAGATTCAATTGATATTTAAAAATGTACAGAAATATCCTGTATGGGTGAGTAATAGCCGGTCCCAGAAGCCCTGAGTTGTTGGCCAGGGAACCGCCAAGAGGCTGCTCCCAAAGCAACAGAGGTGATTTGCCATCACTGTTGGTCACCCACAAGAACTCCCTGGTACTGAAGGCACCACGCCCTTGGGATGCAACGCACAGACAAATCAGGTTGGAACTAAGCCAGGAACCTCTATCCACGATGACGATCAAGATCTGGAAGTCTATTCCGGGAGCTGGGGGACAAAAAGGCCTCAGACATCTTCCTCAGATGACCCTGAGTACTATGGTAACTGTCCGGCGAGATGTCCCCACGGGTGCAGCCGCGCTATGACTGTTTTGAGGGTAACCCCTCAGAAGCCTATTCATAAGCTCAGGTTCTGCTCTCACACTGGGGAATCTTCCTGCTTACTTGGGCCTGCATTTTCTTTTTACCTGGAAGATGTTTACATGTTTTCATTTCCCAAATAACTCACCAAGGAAGTAAGTCTCGTTCTCACTTTGAGTATGCGCGTGCACGTGCTGGGGGGCGGGGCTTGCTCTGGAAACTGTGTGTGTGCTAGGCTCCCTGTGAAGGGACTTACAAAGGAAATCAAACCCAGGGAAAGTGTTTTCTACCAACACTTTGCCAGATGGCTCTTCTCCACTTGTTATTTTAGCGTGCTTTGGGGACTTATGAGTAAATGTCCCTGTCCAATTCCCACAGGAGCTACGGAGACAGCGGGAGTGTGTCAAAGGAATAGCTAAATAAATCCTGAGCAAACGGGAGTTTTTCAATTAGAAAACTTCTCGGTGACTCCAACTAGGCAACAGCGTCTTCCAGGGTGAAAAGGAGGGCGCTTGTGTGTTCTGGAGACGGAAGATACAGGAAATAGGACTGGCTTTCCTGTCCGACTAAGTGAACTCAATGTAGGCATAAGTTATGTCTACTCCCTTTCTTGCTTGGTGCAGTTGGGTTTTTTGTTTTGTTTTGTTTTTTGTTTCCTTCAGCATTTGGGATTAGATAGTCAAAAATAGATCATATAGCACTGACTTTCTCAGGCTACATGGATCTCAGGAGGAACAGGAAAATGCCAAAAGTTTCTCAAGGCCAAACATGTTCTACATTTTTCCCATGTGGGAAAGTTAGAGAGATGACCGATAGTTTTGTCGACTACAATGGGCTACCACCATCTGCTGAAATGAATGACAGACTCTCATCCTCAGAAGTCAGAAGTACTTCTACTTTAATGTCTGTGGCTCAACCACAGGGTGATGACTTGATACTTAGTTTGTTCTTGTGTGACACTTTGCATCCAGCCAAGTTCATTCACCAAGGCCCCTGATAGCCGGGGATGTCTCTGTGTCTACAGGGGCTACTGGCAACAGGGAAAAGACAAGGTATCCAGTAGGCACTGAGGTTGTAAACACATAGACTCACATGTCTCATGGTTTGCCATTCTGTTTGAGTTGAGATGCATTGCTGTAGTAAGCATCCTTTGCTTAGATGAAGAGACAAATATTGACTACATGCTTGGCTCAGTCTTTCCAAAAATGGAACGGCTGCCACCAAGAATATAGAGACTGGATGTCAGTGGACCTGGACTCTCTCTGGTTTCAGATGTGCCATGGATTTAGCTTGTCACATAAGCACTCTGATTCTTGCTTTGTCCAGCTGTGAAATGGGAGTGGATAGCACAGCTGTTAAGACTCCTCTGGATATGAAACTCTTATTTTTTTTCGACTTTAGCTCATGAGCCTCGATTTCCTTTGGGGAGGCTGGCTAGGTATGGCATTTTTAAAGTGTCATGGAAGTACATGGATATGGAAGGTTGATGTGTATTCTTGTCTGAGAATGCTTGTGTAAGTTTTAGGTGTGTAAAAAAAAAGCAATCAACTGAGGGGACCTTCAAAAATTATCACGCTGATTAATAATGAAGCAATTGAGGTTGAGTTGCTAAGCAGCTACCTTAGTGGCCAGGGGCTACTCATTCCACCTCCTCATGCCTGCGCTCACTTCTATCCTCCACTTGGACACTTCTGCATCTACCTCCATTGCTACTGGCTTCGAGCTCATGCCTGAGCCCATCTATCTAAAGACACCCTCCCTCCCCCGAGCCTCACCCCCCACCCCGCCATCACATCACATTGGGTTGTTCTCCGTTTGGCTTCCATTAGTCCTTATCTTCATGGCTTCTATTTGCTTATTTCCTGCCTGTGTCTTTCATCTGAAACAGCGCTTCTCCATTTTGTGGGTCAAATGACCCTTTCACAGGGGTCACATATCAGATAGCCTGCATATCAGATATTTATATATGATTCATAACAGTAGAAGATTACAGTTATGGAGTAGCAATGAAAATAACTTTATGGTCAAGGGTCGCCACAATATGAGAAACTGTATTAACGGGCTGCAGCATTAGGAAGATTGAAAACCACTGATCTAGAAGATAATTGGGGAATGACTGAGCCTTATCTTGATTGTTATCTTCAAGCCCAAACAGAAAGTCCTTATCCACATTCATTGAACGTTTGGTGGGTGAATGAGCACGCTTCTTCATTTCTTTGTACATCCTGTCCCATCACCAGTGCTGCCAAAACAGCATACTGCCCATTTCAGTGGCACCTACCTTTAATCCCAGCACTTGAAAGGCACTATCGCTGGGTGGTGGTGGCACTCTCCTTTAATCCCAGCACTTGGGAGGCAGAGGCAGGCGGATTTCTGAGTTCAAGGCCAGTCTGGTCTACAAAGTGAGTTCCAGGACAGCCAGGGCTATACAGAGAAACCTTGTTTCGAAAAACCAAAAAAAAAAAGAAAGAAAGAAAGAAAGAAAGAAAGAAAGAAAGAAAGAAAGAAAGAAGAAGAGAAGAGAAGAGAAGAGAAGAGAAGAGAAGAGAAGAGAAGAGAAGAGAAGAGAAGAGCAAAGCAAAGCAAGGCACTCTCAAAGCCAGACTGGTCTAAATAGTGAGCTCCAGACCAACCAGGACTACACAGTGAGAAAGTCTCAAAAAAAAAAAAAAAAAACAAACAAACAAAAAACCAACCAACCAACCAACCAACCAACCAAAAAACCAAAACCACAAAAAAACAGACACAAAAGCCAGTTACCCTAGGCATGTGTATGTGCTGAGTTAAGAAGCTCGTATCATGGGCTAGAGAGATCACTCAGTGGGTCAGAGCACTGACTGCTCTTCCGAAAGGTCCCAAGTTCAAATCCCAGCAACTACATGGTGGCTCACAACCATCCATAATGAGATCTGACACCTTCTTCTGGTGTGGCTGAAGTCAGCTACAGTGTACTTATGTACTTATATATAGTAAGAAATAAATCTTTAAAAACAAGAAAAAGCAGCAGCCCATATCAGCCACACGTCTATCTGACTTGCACGACTCAGCTCAAATGCTACACCTCTGTTAACAGATCCTTTGCTCTCTTGGATAGTCTTTTTCACAATGGTCTAGCTTTGTTTTCCTATCTAAGCTACAAGCCCGAAGGACGCCTAATGAGAGGAAGTAAATAACACTTAATTTTGCATCTCAGATTTAGCAAAATGTCTGTTTCCTAACAGGGACCAACACTTGTGAATAGATGCCTCCCCCAAAGTCCCCAAAGCTTTGAATAAAATAGATTAGTATATGCTGACCCTGAATTTGAGGGAATTCCATGTGATTCTGGAGGGGCTCAAACATTTGTGGTGTTATCATTGTGTAGAGATGATAGAAATAAATCAAGACCCAGCGGGAAAGGCTTTCTGGGGATCTCTGCTCCAGCCAGAAAGGAAAGGCAGATATGATAAAGAGGAGGTCAGTCAGGCAGCTTCTAGAACAAAGGTACGGGAGTAAGTAGGTAACTAAGAACGCTGGAGCAAGCTCCCGACAGCTCCATCCTGCAAAGGGACTCAAATTGTAGCCTCTGGTCTTGTGAGGTCAGAGTCTGAGCTCAGTTCAGGCAGTGTACTGATCAGTTTTGATGTCTAGAGGAAGGAAGGTGTCCTTCTGAAGGCCGAGCTTCTTTGCATGCATCTAAAGAGCCGGAACTTGGGGTTTTGTTTTGTGTTGACTCAGAAGCCGTTCCCATCTCAAAAGCAATGAGGTAGTTTATTCTGGAGTCAAGCACAAATGACCCTGGCCCAGAAACATAGACGATTCACGTTTCTTCAAACACTATGTTCCACTGTGGAAGATTACATAAGAGTCTATTAGTTGTAGGACAAAGAAAGTCATATATCAAAGTGTTGATCAAGCACAGGTAGGTGGGGGCAGTGCAAAAGGAGAAACTCTGCAATGGGATTCAGACCTATACCAAATGGAATGACTATTTGGTAGCGAAGATATGCTAAGAGAGAGAGAGAGACAGAGAGACAGACCAAGAGAGGCAGAGAGACAGACCAAGAGAGGCAGAGAGACAGACCAAGAGAGATAGAGAGACAGACCAAGAGAGGCAGAGAGACAGACTAAGAGAGGCAGAGAGACACACAGAAAGACAGACAGTAAGGAGTAGGTGGTACCAGCTGTCCATTGTTGAGGGACCCAGAGTATCAGGAACACATGCATCTCTTTACCTTGCCACCTCACTGTCTGCATTAGATTCCCAAGCCACAGTTGTTTGCGGCCTGGAAGCTGAGGAAGCTCTACTACCTTTTAGCAGCACCAACCTGGAGCAAACCACAGAGAGGAACGGCAGCCTTATCCCACTACGGGTGCCAGTTCCTAAGGCTGCTTCCCCCAATCTGGCTGGGAAAGGAAAGGGCCCATGAAATGGTCAGTGGAGTACAGGAAAACCACGCCTCCTAACAGCCCCCTCGCGTCCAGTCCTATGCAGAAACAGAGGCGCCATCTTGCTTAAAGTCAGTTTTTGACTGCCTGGTTGGTCAATTGCAATAACACACATGACATGACATGACATCTGCCCTGCTAACTGCAAGTAAGTTGTGCAGAGGCTGGTCGTTTTCATTAAGAATAGCCTTTGGAGGACAAAAACATCCCCACATGGCAACAGCAGTGGTAACTTTCCTTATAGGGGGTGAAGCCATTTAGAACAGCACAGAGATTTTCTAAACTTGTTGAGAAAGCAAGATCAGGAAGACAATATAGCATCATGAAAACATTTACTGCTCAAAATGTGAAAATTGTTTTCTATTTTACAAAAAATCTTGAAAGATAAGAA
The DNA here is from genome assembly GCF_978045245.1 of Mus caroli. NCBI lineage: Eukaryota > Metazoa > Chordata > Mammalia > Rodentia > Muridae > Mus > Mus caroli. Next base: position 95,325,862 of record NW_028227265.1, read on the forward strand.
GGCTAGAAATATAACATTTAAATAATAAGACTGGGCCTTTGAAATCACTTGACAGTTGTGTAGAGCTGAGATCATCTGGAACAGCTTTTTTGGAATGTCCAATATTGCAGTTTATTATTTTTTTATACCTAGAAGTTTACTTTTATTTTATGTGTATGAGTGTTTTGCCTACAGCCTACACATATGTCTGTGCATCCTGTATGTGCCCCATGATGGAGGAGTCCAGAAAAGGGTTCTGGATCCCCCTGGAACTGGAATCACAAATGGTTGTGAGCCACCATGTGATTGCTGGAAATTGAACTCAGGACCTCTGGAAGAACAGCCAGTGCTCTTAACCACTGAGCCATCTCTCCAGCTCCAGATATTTGATAAGGGCAGGGTTAAATGGGGGGGGGGGGGAGTATGGTCCTATCTAAATGCTGCAGTGCTAATCCACTAGGATTATTCTCTCAAGTGACTTTTCAGGTTAATGTGATAATTTCTTGACCCCTTTCAGGTATTTTGTTTTTACCATAAAAGGTTAGAATCATATATAGTCTGTTATCCTTAAGCACTTTGAAGAAAGGAGTGATAACTGCTTCTTTCTATTACTCCTGCATAATTCAACCAAGGGATGAGAATCCAGCACACTGATCTACTTTCTGAATTTACTTGGTGCTATGGTTTGACTCCATCTCCAAAGTCCATGTGTTCAAACTAACTCGTGGTGGGGAGGCAGGGCGGAACGCAAGGCAGTTCGGTCAAGAGGGCTCCACCCTCTTGAATCAATTAATGTCCTAATGGTGGATGTGGGTTTGTTATACAAGTGAGTTGAGCCTCTTTTTGCGTCCTCTCTCTTGTCCTCACTTGTTCTTCTGTCTTCTTGTGTGGGGTGACAAATCATGAAGGGCTACACCAAAGCCACCTGCATTGAGCGACGTCTCCAGAAACATTTGTTAAAGAAAATTCTGTTCTCTGTAGATGGCTATATTAGTTCATGTTCTCATCACTGTGACAAAACGCCTGGTAGAGAGACAACCTACTGGAAGAAAGATCTGTTTCAGCTTATGGTTTGAGGGTATAGTCCATCTTGACCTGATAAGACATGACACAGTCTTAGCAGGGGCATTAAAACTCCTCTCATCTCAGTGGAGAAGGAAGCAGAGAGTGTGGGCAGGGACCAGGAAGGGTTGCAGTTGACCAAGATGCCCCACCTCTAGCTAGGTTGTCCAACCTGTTGATGTTGTGAAGTGCTGTTGTCTTCTATCAATGTGTCGGGCCTCGTTCACAGTTATCCTGGGATGCAAGCAGCCTGCACTCAACAGGGTGGACATGTCTGTAAGGGTTCTACACCCTCCCAAAACAATTCCATCACCGGTGACCCATGTGCTCAAATACCATGAATCTGTAAGAAACATCTCACATTCAAGCCATAACAATGACCTAGTGGGTTCTGTTCCAGCAGCACAAACTGAGCTATGTAACCAAAATCAAAAGCTAGGGGAAAGAAAACATGGGAGGTTGATTTACCAACTCAAGGCCAATCCATGGTTGGAATCGCGCTCAGGCTGCTGGCCAAATATTTCTGGATCTTTCCACTTTGGGATACATTTTCAGTTTATACTTTCCTGCTTCCCTTATGGTGAGGAAGAATAGATGGGCTTTGGAGTCTGAGCTATGGGCAGGCATGCTCTGTGTCATGCCTTGGCTGTCGCTAAGGTGAGCAGCTCTCCTACTTTCATGAATGAGTGGTTTCCCCATCATGTGTGATTGATAGCACCAATCAAGGAGGACCCCTGGAAAACTAGGCCAGTTGTTCTGTTAGCTGGAGTGCTTAACTGCTCTCTCTAGTCTGTTCCAAAGTCTTCATTGACAAGGACACAGACAACATGCCAGGCAGTGGATTCTCCCTTATCTCAGGAGTATGTATGAGTCCATTATCAATGGCAGTATCGCTGGCTCCGATGGATAGCGGCCTCACTCACCCAACATGTCTCTCCTTCTGTGTGTTTGCTTGGCCTTTTTAATGGGTTTCCTGCAAGTGGCTGCTTAGAGTTTATGGGTAGATGTTAGTTTGCCAACATCAGTTACTGGGTCTTCTTTTTTGTTTTTGTTTTTTCGTTTGTGGGGTGGGGGGCATTGGATGTGCATGTATATTTCCCCAGACATTTTTGTTGTTGTTATTGTTTCTTTTTGAATTGTTGAAGATAGAACTTAGCTTTGGACCTGCAGTCTTTGTTTTAGATTTTTAAAAAATGACTTATGTATAGAAGTGGGTATGTGTCTGTGTGTATGTATGCACATTTAAAAATGATTTATGTGTATGTGTCTGTCTGTATGTTTCTCTGTGTGTGTGTGTGTGTGTGTGTGTGTGTGTGTGTATGTCTGGGTGTCTGTATGCACATGTGTACACAGTGCCTGCAGAGACCAAAGGAGGGCATAGGCGCCCCTGAAGCTGGAGTTGCTGGTGGTTATGAGACTGCTTGGTGTGAGTATTGGGAACTGAACTTGGGTCCTCTGCAAGAGAAGCAAGACCCTCGTGTTTGTAGTCTATATAAAATATAGTTATTATTTTATTCAATAAAATAATGCCATATATGAATGACCCAAGTCACTTCCTCCTAATTTCTCTATCATAAAATAAACAGGACAAAAAGCCTCCTTTTAGGAAAACTTGCCAATCCAAGGCATCTGAGGTTTGGTTCTCCTCCCCACCCCCACCCCCACCCCCACCCCCAGTTATTATTTAGTAAGGGAAGGAGGGTAGGGGAAAGGGGAAAAAGGCGTGGGAGCATAGTGCATATTCTCATAGATTCCCTTTAGCAGCACAGTGGAAGGGCTCACAGAACGTATCAAGCAAGCTGGAGCATTGCCAACTGTACGGCTCTGTCCCTCTGTCGGTGGGAAAGTGCTCGTTTTGAACACAAGCTCTTCACATGCTGACATTCCTACTGCCCTGGGATATAGGAAAAGTGCTTTGCCTGCCATTTTAGAAAGCTCTGAATTTCTGTAACCATGAGACCTTAATGACCTGGAATAGAAAGGCTGGGAACTCTCAAGTCCCATGAAGTCCCTTGCTCAATCCTTTAGAGACTGGAATGTTCTCTTTGTTTCTGGGGAAGCTAGAAGCTTGATTTTGTAGTCTATATAATGTTTTTGTTTGATTTTTTTTTAATTTAAAGATGTGATCTTACTGTACTGCCCCCACTTATTTTCAACTAATGGACTTATATAATCTTCTCAACTCAGCCTTCTGAGAGGTCGTGGCTGCAGTCATGCGCAGCAACACCTGGCTTGACCAAGGAGCTTTTAAAAACCCTTGCCTTCTCTCTGCCAAGCTTCCCAAACTGGAGTTTTTCGGAGGGAAATTAAACACTGTAACTTTGTGTTTTCTTGAGTTAGGGACAGTGTATCAGTAATTTAGTCAAATCCTGAGTGGAAAAGTCCACTCCTCTGGGGTGCTGGATGCTCTGTAGGGTGGTTTGCCTATGAGTATAGCAGCTGTTTTCTTCTGGCTGCCAAACAGCCAAGGGCTCCAGAGCCCAAGGGCATAGAAAACTGGAGACTGGACAACGTTTCTTTATCCACCACATCGACATTCTCCTTTCCACATTGGGGGGACAAATGTGACAAATAGATAAGATTTGCCCTAGTTAGGATTACTATTGCTGTGATGAAACACCATGACCAAAAACAGCCTGGGGAGGAAAGGGTTCATTCAGTTTACACTTCCATTTCACTGTTCCTCCTTGAAGGAAGTCAGGGCAGGAACTCAATCAGGGAAGGAACCTGGAGGCAGGAGCAGATGCAGAGGCTATGGAGTTCTGCTTACTGGCTTGTTCCTCATGGCTCACTCAGCCTGCTCTGTCATAGAACCCAGGTCCACCAACCTAGGGATGGCGCCACCCACAGTGGACTGAGCCTTCCCCCATTGATCACTAATGGAGAAAATGCCTTACAGCTGGATCCCATGGAGGCATTTTTTCTCAAGTGAGGCTTCCTTCTTTTCAGACAACTCTATCTTGTGTCAAACCAACGTAAAAGGAACCAGAACAAGTGTGCACTAAGTACTATACTTCGGGTTAACTATTTTATTTTATATTTATATTTGAGCCATAGTGTCATGGATCCCAGACTAGCCTCAAGCTTGCTATGTAGCCGAGGAAGGATAACACTTCTGACTCTAATGCCTCCGTCTCCTCAGTTCTGGGATTTCAGGTTCCGAGATTTCACTGTGTTGGGGCTCAAAGCCAGGGTTTTATGAATGCGAGTCAGTAGCTACATACTTAGGCTGAGTTCATATTTTTTAATATCTTCTCTCTGAAACTTCATGAAAACTCCACAGGAAGTTA